>NW_025110507.1:29503-58355 GCF_011392965.1 Frieseomelitta varia | reverse complement strand
GTTCTTCCTTCAGTTTCTTTACCTTCTCCTCTAACGCAAAATTTCTAACGCTGGCTCGTCCCAACGTTAATCGCCGATAATTCTAATGTAAAGAACGCCCGCCGACGATGGATATCATCCCTTCGGCGTTTTCTATTTTCCAGGCTTGTCGATGAGTTCTTTTGAAGAATTTGGATAAATCTTCTCGCAAACGTATTCTACGTACAATTAAAATAAACAGATAACGATTAAAATACACTTATACTACACAATATAATTCATATTGAAATAAATTTATATTGTACAATTATATTACGTATCTGTCTAAATACAAAATTAACATTCACTTTGACGAGAGATGCAACTGCAAAAGAGTCTGTTATTTGCCGCATTAACGAGTTCTTCCTTCAGTTTCTTTACCTTCTCCTCTAACGCAAAATTTCTAACGCTGGCTCGTCCCGACGTTAATCGCCGATAATTCTAATGTAAAGAACGCCCGCCGACGATGGATATCATCCCTTCGGCGTTTTCTATTTTCCAGGCTTGTCGATGAGTTCTTTTGAAGAATTTGGATAAATCTTCTCACAAACGTATTCTACGTACAATTAAAATAAACAGATAACGATTAAAATACATTTATACTACACAATATAATTCATATTGAAATAAATTTATATTGTACAATTATATTACGTACAAAATTAACATTCACTTTGACGAGAGATGCAACTGCAAAAGAGTCTGTTATTTGCCGCATTAACGTGTTCTTCCTTCAGTTTCTTTACCTTCTCCTCTAACGCAAAATTTCTAACGCTGGCTCGTCCCAACGTTAATCGCCGATAATTCTAATGTAAAGAACGCCCGCCGACGATGGATATTATCCCTTCGGCGTTTTCTATTTTCCAGGCTATGGAACTCGATGCCTTCGTTTGCTCGTCTAATGGCGTGTCCTACATCTCGAACACTCTGTCGCCTCTCGAACGATGAAAAATGATAGGGGCAGTTTGTTGTCCCTCGATAGAGCGACGGAGTGACGTTCGCCTCGACGAGAGGGTTGCTCGAATGGTTGTTTGTCCTGGATGATTGAATTTTTTTTGTTTTTCTTTTTTTTTTTTCGCCGACGGTTTCCCGAACGAATTTTTTTTTTTTGCGAATCGTTTCGGTTGGTTCGCCAGTGTTGACAGTAGGTTGTTTCCTTCGTTGTTTCCGGAGTTTTTGAACAAATTTGTAGTTGCGCGGTGTTCAACGTTTGTGTCGTTAGGCAACATTGGCAGTCACGTGTTATTGAAACGTAATGAGAATGGAGTGAGTGTACTTATTTCGAAAAGAAATAGGGAAATTCATAAATTCATCTCTTGTGCTGTGTGAAACAATCCTGTTGAACATCCGACACACAATTGTAACGCGAACACGCGCAAAATTGATACAGAGTATATAATGATTCATCTAATAATAACGATAATAATTCTAACATGATGATAATTCTAACTGATAACATCCTGATATTAATTGTAATAATATTCTACAATATTACGATAATATTCTACGATATTCTGTCATTTTGATAATTTTGAAACAGTTCTGACAACATTCGGCTGTTCTGATAATTTTCAACTAATTTTTATTTAATACTAATTGTATATTTCAATATTTTGCATTATATATACTTTTTTTGTGTAACATACACATAAATAATGCAATACATGTGTATACGAAATATCCAAAGGAGAGGATTTAACCCGCTGCGCTGGCAACTGATTCCGCGGACCATAACGAGTGACCGAACCGTGTTACAGTAATTCGTCGTCTTCCTTTCTCTGTTGAACTCGTCGGTACGATATCACTGGATAGAAACTATTAAGAAGTGATAAACTTATCTATTGTTTTGCTTGGTTTACATTTAAATATGCTCAAAACTGAGAAAGTGTTGCAATTTGGGACACAAAAAGTTCTCGACGTTCGTGGCAAGAGGTTAATAATCAAAACGAGTTTTTATTTAACTTCCACACTCTTCACACTGCATCCACTGAGGAGAATCTATTTCCCAAAAAAATTTCCCATAATCGTCCCTGGCATTCTACATGTTTTTCCCCTTCGCTGATAATCTCACAGTCAAGAACTCTATCGTTCGTCGAAATGGCGAACGTTATCCATACCACCGTCGACAAAAATCCATTGCAGCAGCCGCGCGACCCGACACAGAGGAGCGCACACAAAGAAGCTCTCGAGCATCCTGCGCACAATAGCCGTATCCCTTAATAAGGTCCAATCGTGGAACAAAATTCAAGTCGGATGCGTTTCACAGTCCGATTGTTCGCCTAATAGCAAAGACCGGGCCGGTTCCACGATTCCGCAACTAGAGAAAACGAAACAGCCAGAGAACCAGACAGAGAGAGAGAGAGAGAGAAGATGGAGCAAGAGAAAGGCGAATGGGAAGTGGAATGTCGACAGTCAGGATGGAAGTCTTCGGTAACGCGGATGGAACTCGTTATCATCCTCATTCCCGTCGTCGGGATGCTTCTTATCTGGCCCGTTGGAAGCTGGTCTCCACCGTTTGTTCTGGTAATAGTTGGCTCGACCTGCCAGCTCTAGGAATACTACTTGCCTCGTGTCCCACTTGCCCCTGCACTTTGTTTTTACACGTTTTCACGAGGCAAATACCCTCTACTTTGTAATTCGGTGACCGCTCAGCCACTAGCCACCATGCGTACGTGCCTTCTCTAGCCTTTCTAAATTTTTCTCCTTTCTCTTCCTTTAAATTTTTTTCTTTCTCTTTTCCTCTCTTTTCTTCTTCTTCCTTTTGTTTTTCTGTTTTTTTTTTTTTTTTTTTTTTTTTTTTNTTGTTTGTTTCAAGCGCGGAGACGAGATCAGAGACGAGCGAACGTTTAATTCTCGCGTAGTTTTATCGTGCGGTTTACGAATTTTTTAATTCTTTCAAGCCTTGGAGCGTGCAGCTCGCGGATTCTTTTGCCGTGGATAAAGCAGATTCCTAGTTTCTTTTTTTGTCTTTGTTTAAATTTGATTTCCCACGTAATTCGCAGAACCTCTAGCTTCCAAAGCGTCGCGTAACTTTCGAATTTCACTTGTCACGGAGCTTGTGTATTCACAGATCGTTAATTTTTTTTCCTTTTTTTTTTTTTTTTTCTTTTGCATCATGGAACTTACGAATTCCTTCATTTTTGCATCACGGAACGTTCGCAAATGTTTAACTTTTCAAATTTAGCTGCTGTGGAGCGTATGAATTTTTCAATTTGTCGTTTTTTGATATGCGAAACAAATTGCCTCAATTTAACTGCGTTAGAAAAAATATACGTGAAATTTAAAAAAAATGTAATAAAAATATTTGAAAAATATACGTGAAATAAAAAAAGAAAACACCGAAATAAAAATCGACGTAACATTCATTGGCCACAAATGTTCGCAAATTTCTTGCGAATGGGCAAAGTGCAGAAGCAAGTAGAAACCGTAGTACTCTATCTAGTTAGAGTCAAGGTTGTTTTTACCGTGTCGATTAGTGGAATTGCTTTGGGCGTGTAAAGTGTTTCCTCGAGAAGCGTTAATTGTTTGGCGATTTAGCGGAGAGTCCCGGGGGTGATCGACGGCAGCGAGGGGATTAATTTAGCATCGAGAAGCTGACGGTTCGTCGAAAATTCTCTGGTGGCGAATCTCCGCTTCCCCAGCGTTCTCCTTGTTCCTTCGATATTAATTAACGCGACTTTGTGCACCGGGCCACGTGACGAACACGCGCGTGTTCTACGAAGACTTGGAAACTTTATTCGAGAATTTTCGAAAATGGCGCTAATGAAATTATTATAACGATCAGAATAATCGCTACTCTTTTCATTCTCTTCGACACGCTTTCACATCTTCAGTTTACTGTTTCTTTCATTTTCTTTGCGTTCCTTTAATCATCTGGAACGCAGTTTTATTTCTGTATGCGTTTCTTTGATTCTCTTCAAGGCGTTTTAACATTCACAGTGTTTCTTTTTAATTTTACGATACGTTTTTACATTTAAAGTATTTCTTTAATTTTCTTCAATACATTTAGTGTTCCTTTGATTTTCTTCAACACGCTTGAACATCTAGAATGATTCACAAAGTAGACAGACATTACATATACGAATCTAGAAGTACATTTTGCCTCTCATTGCAGCGTTAATGAAACTTCAAAAAAAAAAAAAAAAAAAAAAAAAAATGTTTTACATTTCATTTCATATAGTGCATCCAACTAACGCGTTCACCAAAATTTCCTACAAGCGTTCGAATGAAACTTTCACGCGCAGTTATAAATAAAGTCATTCTTTTTTTTTTTTTCTTTTACATCTATTGGAAAATCTACTCATCTCGCGACACCAAACGACTCGACAGTCCAATTCCTCAACGACACGTCTGGTATCATTCGCAAACGCGTACTCTCACTCCTCATCGACGTTTCTTTCACCCTTCTCGCTCTCACCCTCTTGATTTTCTCCGAGATAACCCTCGTCCCGGAAAAAGCCTGGCGTCTTGTCTGGTTCTCAGTGGTCGCGACTAGCTTCTTGCAGCTAGAAAATCCAGCGACAAAACTTCAACTTCGTTTTTCCTCGGCGTCGTCGTTCGTTACCGACACCTGTCCTCTCTACGAGCACGTTTGCACGCTTCGACGTCCGTTTATTGTTAATTTACACCGCGATGCACCGACGACGAACGAGGAGAAACATCCCGTAAGAGCGAAACAACTCGTTACAAAGCGTTGCAAGTTTTATTGCACGGTCGTTGCTCGATTGCCTTTAGATTCGCGCGAACGCTCTCGCGGCTGATTAAATTTCTCCTCGGAGGATTTTAGCTAAGAGGTAGTTAAAAGGAGCTTGCAGAATGAAGACTCACGTGCGTAACGAAGGGATTTTGATTCGTCGGTTCAGGTAAACGCTTTCGTGGTGTTTCAGGCGAGATTAGAGATCACGGAAGAATGATGGAATTATTATTCATAACATAATAAATATAATATATAATATTAATATATAATAATAATATATAATATTATTCACAATATAATAAATATAATATATAATATTAATATAATATAATATAATATTATTAACAGAAATTAATTATTTGCTCTTTAATTTCTAATTTTTTGCACTCTCAAATTTCCCGAGATTGAGACAGAATTTTTTTTCATAAATTAGTATGCATTCGTCTTTTTAACTATCTCGTTCGTCCCTCGTTTTTTTTTTTTTCAACTTGTAGTTAGTATTAAATTGACGCGATTTTATTAACTGTAGATTTAATTAAATATATTTTATATAAATATAAAATATTTAATATATATATATATTTTTAAATATATAAAATATTTATATATATATATATATATATAAACAAATAAAGCTTCTAACTATTCTTCAAAAGATTATTGTCGAATCAGGAGAGTGATTTGAACGAAATAACACCTGCTGAAACGTAAATTTCATCCATCTCGATCGTACGGAAAGCAAAAACGCGTTATCACGTATAAATATTCGTCCCGTACGTCCTTGATCGGGGGGATGCAATTTTATCGGGACGCTGTTTGAATATCCGGCAAAATCCCTGATGAGTCTCGCCATTCACCACAACTCTGTCTTCCTAACGCCCCAATTACAAATCCATTTAAATCGTTCACTCAGCCTCGCCCGGTAGAAGCTTAAAATTTAATTCCCCGTCATTCCCACTCTATATCAATATCCGCCTCGTTGTTTCCGGAAGAACGAAGGAGCAATAAATTCCAGGGACCGGCGAGTCTCGACAAAAAGCGTCCACCCTTTATTGCGCCCGGCGATTCCTCAGCCTCGCTGGAATCTATTTTCCACGATGATTGCATTACGGATTTTTATGCAAATTTTCAACTTTCACGGACCGAAGGCGCGAAACAGTTGAAACGAAACGTGAAAATTACAACGATTAGGATTAAGACTACGATGATTAAAAATGGTGAAAAAATCACAACGAGCCGTTGTATGTTTTGCGTGATATTTTTGTATACTTTTTTTTATACATCTTCGAATGTCTCTCATGTGCGTAAAAATTCGACCTGAGAGTTTCTTCTTTTTTTTTTTAATAAAACATCAAAATACTAATTTTGTTAATTTTGGAAATTTTATTAATCTAAGAAAAACACTAATTTTATTGATTTTAAATTTTAAATAGTTTTATTAATTTAAAAATTTTTGAACACTAATTTTTTGTTAATTTTAGAAATTTTATTAATTTAAGAAAAAAAAAAAACTAATTTTATTAAGTTTAAATTCAAACATGAACTTAAATTAGTGCACTTGTATCTATAAAATAGATACATAATATATAAAAGAAACTTATTACTTACTATTATATGTAAAATAAAATAGTAAATAAAATTTACTTATTTATTATATATAAAATAAAATCGTAAGTAAAATTTACTTAATTTACCTTAATAAAATAGTAAGTAAAATTTACTATAGATATATAATATATAAAAAAAACTCACTACTTACTATTATATATAAAATAAAATAGCAAGTAAAATTTACTTACTATTATGTATAAAATAAAATATATAATAAAACAGAGTTATTTTAATAGAAAGTGATTTTTGGCCCACTCTGTATTTGACACTTCGCGACACTGTGCGCAAATCCTTGACTTTCGTCTCGAGTTCGACAACTTGGAGGAAAAAGTCGATCTTCCCACGGAAGTGGGATTCAAATTTCTCTCGAGTGTCTCGTCAAGTTGTCAAACTGGTCGTTAGTCAGAGAGAAGGCGAAAGATTCCTCGCGTCGTTTCTTGACACGTCGTTGCACAAGCACGGAGAAACGAGGAAGAAACTCGTTTGACACGCGTCGAGACAATGCAACGGAGCCAGTTTTTGTTTTAATTGCCTTCGTTGAAGACGAAGATGATGACGATTCTTCGGCGCGGAGTCCACGATCTGCGCGGAGCGTTTAAATTTCATCCACGTCGCTCGTTTGCGTAGTCGCAAGACAGGATCGAGTCCCTTTGATTACTCCTGGGAATTCTGTGGATTCCACTCTTCCTCTCTCTCTCTCTCTCTCTCCTTTATTTTTAATTCATAATACGTAGCATGTTCCGACATGGCGCGAGTCATGGGATTCCATTTGTAAGGAGATTGCGACAAGCGTCAAAGTGAGCGAGAATTCTTTATTCTTTATTCTTTGTACTTTCTTCGACAAATTGCCTCGTAAAAATTATTTTTTTTTTTTTTTGTTAAGGAAATAATAGTTGAAGTTTCTGGGAGAAAAAAATGATATCATTGAAAATATAAAATATACATATATGTATGTATGAAGATATGTTCACGGTATCTTTCGTATCATTTTTCTAGTAAATTACTCTCTTAACATGTGACATTTCTTATACACATAAAGACACGTTTTTGTGTATATATATATTTTTTTTAATATATTAATATTAATATTATATATAATTTTATATAATATTAATTATATATAATACATTATACATAATTATATATATTATATTATATTATATATAAGTTTATATATAATTTATTATATATATATATTTTTTTTTCTGAGAATGTACGTCTCCTTACAAACTTACTATAAGATCTCTCTTTAATCATTCTAGTAAGCCTTGAACGTCAAACTTTAAACGACAAAATGATAGAATTTCTCGAAGTTTCGTCGTTTTCATTCTCTACGCACACAGTTAGGAATAATGTAGGAATAACATTCTTACAGCCATGTAAAAATCCTCAGTCTACTTATTACAACATGCTTCCCCTACGACCTTCAACGATAAATAAACTCTTTCACAGCGAATGAACACGCCTGGCAGTGAAATACGAGCAAGAATACGCGAGGCACACTCGGGAAATTTTCAGCCGGCGATTATTCGTACGGTTTTATCGCGTCTTGCGAGTTGCTCCGTGGATCGGCTGGCGTCGCCCGCCGCATCCTTCGCCGTTATCAGAGCCACGGCTTCGTTTTATCCGGCCGCGAGATCGCTCCTCGCCCCGAATTGCTACACTTTAAATCTCAGACTGCACTTAGGCAGCGTCTTATCAGCGACGGCGTATTTCATTCATATTTCATATTGTGCCTCGCGCACGAATAACTTTCTCTCTCTCTCTCTCTCTCTCTTTCCTTCCCTCGCGTGGGTACAGAAACATCGATACGCGGATCTCTAGAATCTCTTTCGACGATGTAACATTTCTTTGCTTGCTAATTATCAATCGTATGTATTTGCGCGTATAGAACAGTTCGATTTGCAATGTTTCAATCTTCCTTGCTGAGAAATTTTTAAAACTCGATATTCCCGATAATAATGAAACAATAAAACACACAAAAATTGACGCAAAATGTAAATCCGTGAGATATTTTAAATGTTGGTCATGTCTGCGCATCCACAACGTTGAGGAACAATTTGTTTATGATATCCCATTATCAGTTTGTTATTATTATTATTTTATTATTATCATTATTATTTTATTATTATTATTATTATTTTATTATTATTATTATTATTTTATTATTATTTATTATTATTATCATTATTATTTTATTATTATTATTATTATTATTTTATTATTATTTATTATTATTATCATTATTATTTTATATTATTATTATTATTATTATATTGTTATTACTATCTTATATATTTATTATTTTAATAAAATAAAACAGTACATCTCAGTATATGGTCAGAATTTTAAGTAGTATATGTCAGATGGAATAGGACATTTAGATAGTATATGTTCAGACATTTTGATAGGTCAGTATATGTATGTTCAGTGTACCATTTTAAGTGGTACAGGTCAGTATACGGTCTGACATTTTAAGTAATACCAGTCCATATTAGTTGAGCATGTCTGACTCGTACTATTTAAGCACGTCCGATCGTACACGAGCTCGTTCTACTTTCGCGTGTCTGACCACGTGCGGACTCGTTCCTCTTTCCAGTCTTAATTTTTGTGAAATTCAGTAATTATCGAGTGTTTACCGAGCCGAAGTAGCTTGAAGGCCAAAGAATTGTGCTTTGAAATTGTAATTTCTTCTTTATATAAAAAAAAATAAATTTAATAGTCACTGAACACGAAGAAATTGGACTTTTCTGTTATATTGGTTTTTCTGAATCGTAGATTTTTGTTAAATTCTAATCGTGTCCTAAAATTTTTACTCTTGTACGTTCTTGGCCCTCTCGACATGGTCATTTCGTAAGTAATTTCGTAAATAATTACCAAAGATCTTTCAAAGGGTGGAAGGTTTTAAGGCAGAGCCTTGAAATTCCAATTTTTACGCTTGTCCACTTTCACAGTCGTCGTCAAAAATTCCGCGAAGGCGGTAGGATTCTCGGCTCTTTAATTTCTAATTTCATAGCTTTCTCGTCTGGTCATCAAAAATTTCACAAGACTGAGCGAACCCTGCGCCTTAAAATCCGCAACTTTTCTCTGCCTTCGCTGCTTCGTCCTTTAATTCCTAACCGTCGTTAAAAATTTTCTCGAAGGAACCATGCCCCTCGCTCTTCCGCGTTAGCTTCTCCATCATTCTCGATTAATTCTTGATTTCTTATGCTTTTAATCGTCGTAAAAAGTTTCTGAAGGAACAGAGAGGAAATTCGTGAAACTGGGAAGGCCAGTAATTACTACTTCTTAAGAAGAACAATCTGCTAAATACCAATAATTAATCAGCAATGCACCTTACGTCCAGCAATCATTTTCAACAAAGTTTCCCCATCTCGATTGCATGAAACTTTTATCGTAGCTGGTTTTACAGTCGTAGAGTGATCTAATTGAAAGACACGAAAATGTCCAAAGTTCTTCCAACAATAGCGCTTCGAAATAACCACGGTGAAACTCGCCACACTAGAGATAAAGTATACTAAAAACTATGTTGAGAAAGAAATTTATAAAATCAATTGAAAAATTCCTAAAAATTTGATTAACTTCCGGAAAAAACATATTTCGGTGTCAAAAGTATCATTTCTTTCAATACAATCCAAAAAAAAAAAAAAAAAAGAAAAGAAAAGAATAATGACGTTTTCAATTGAACCATTCGTGAATTTAAAATTCCACGCTCCTCAGACATTCACAGAACGGAAACTTCATCGTTTCATCGTTTCGCGTAGCGAAATGCCTTTTTTCCTTTTTCTTTTTTAATCGAAGTTATTTCTAAGGGAGGGATATTCGCAAAGAGTTCCGTTGAAGTTGTACGAGGAGAAAATATGGCTTGTAGCTGGGATTATCAGGAAACTACGTATTAGCTGCGTTCCTTTGCATATTTCTCGAGGGAAATTCCGCGGAAATATTGAAACGCGCCCGGCGACTACTCGAATTTTTCTGAAATCAATTCGTCTCTGCCTTTTAATTTTAATTGCTCGACGAACGAGGATTTTGTTCTTTAAATGACATTTATTATTAGCGGGTTGTAAAATGGATAGAGGAACGTTGGGAATTGTGTGTTGTGATTGAAATGCAGATATTTTTGTGAATATTATGTCAAAGAAATTTTTAACGCAAATAATCGCAAAGTGCGATAAAACGTAGAATTGAAAATACAGTTGAAATTATACCTATTGTAATTTATCATACAATTGAACACAGATATTGTTGAACGTGGCACACGATTGAACGCTTAATTATAAATTGCGAACATGAATCGAACAACCGAAAAGAAATTTTTAATACAGATTTTTGTTTTGTACTAAAAATGTTCAATTACATTTACTTTGCTTTTCTTTGTTTCGTCCATTAAATATTGTAATATTTTATATATTTTCATGTAACATGAGCAACGTAATATATTTCTGTCGCACTTATAAGTATAACAATATAATAGAATAGAGTATAACAATTATTACAGGAACATTTATAATAGAATAGAATGTTCTAGTATATTCTAGTACAGTAGTATAATATACAATATAATATACATATAGTATAATATACAATATAGTCTAATATAAAATTTATATACGATACAATAGTAAAATATTTATATTATACATAACGTAATATAAATTTATATATTATATAAAATATAACAATTGTTAGAGGAATAATTTAAGAATAACTAAATAATTTATAATATGATATAATATAAATTGATAAATATAATAAATATAATATGATAATATAACAATATAAATATAATATAAATTTATATATTATACGAAATATAACAGGAATAATTTAAGAATAACTAAATATATTATAATATGATACAATATAAAATAAATTGATAAAATTGATGAATAACTAAATATATTGTAATATAACATAATAAATTGATAAATATAATAAATATAATACGATATAATAATATAAACATAATACAAATTTATACATTATATAAAATATAGCAATTGTCACAGGTATCATTTAACAACAGCTAAATAGATCCACAAAATAGACGTGACGTCAATTTTTCAGCTGGAGAAAAGAAGAAAGGAATTGCTCCGTCATTAGCACCACGTCATTTGCACGTTCGTGCAAAATCCCGATGGTTCTCCCGATCGACGAAACCCTCCTCGCAAGTAGGAAACGCAGCGGTGAAAATAACGAAGGAGCAATTCCGTCGTGTCATCTGAAGTTGGCGGAGTCGACTCGACGAAATCGAGGCGGGCAATCCTATTACCGCACAGTAACTGTCGCCAATTGGATGTTTCGATCGATCCAGTGCCAGAGAGAGAGAGAGAGAGAGAGAGAGAAAGAGACCCTTTTCGGTCGAAAGTCGACTCGCCCTACATATAGAACGGTTTGACCGTATCCAATAAACCAAGGGGATGTTCCTTGTGCTGCTCTCAACTGAGGAACGTCTCTCGAAGGCTAACTGCGTTAGAACAGTATCCCGTTCCCTGCCAGGATCACGAGCCACGATTCAAAACCGTGGGAGGAGGAGGCGCAAGCCTAAGTCAAATGAAACTTCAACGCGGTCATACAACGAAACACACACCTGCGAAAGACGTGCGAGCGTCTTATGGTTCGCGTAGGCTTGTCAGCGACACCGAACGTTGTTTATTGCCGAACGACGCAATTCAAGAGGTTCAAAGAAGCGTGGCGGGAAAAAGGGTTTTAGGATGATCAAAGGACGTTTGTAACGAGCTTGTCAACTTTCCAAAGACTGATGGACGACGAACGGTGCGGTCGAAGCTTGAAATTTTCGGCTCGAAAGGAAGGGGGAAAGGGTTCGGATGTATATAGGGGTTTAACGTATAATAATTTCTACCGAGGGAGAAATCTTCGACTTTTTCTTTTTTTTTGGATAATTTAATACTTTTTTTTTCTCTTACTACGTTGGAAGCAATGTTTTGTTAGATGAGAATAGTTTTTCAGATAAATTGTACAGTTTTTTGTGCTGTAGTTTGATATATAACATACTGTAGTTTATAATATAGTATAGTTTTAAGAAAATATGTTTATGAAAATTTCTTATCAATGGCCTCCTTATCAATCTCCTTTTAATTCTTTGTTTCAGGTGAGTACCTTTGTTGAGAGTCTCTACTGTGAACAACCATCATTCTCTAATTGTTGTTTATGCAGTTGTGAGTTATTTCAAATCATACGTTTTTAATACTTATTACGTTCAATACTTACATGCGTTTCTAAAACTTTATTTATTTTGTGAGTAAGAAAAAATGATTCTACAAATATTTGTGTATTATACAAATATTACTTTGACAAATTTGTTACAGTTTATTTTATGAACAAGAAAGAGATATAAGTTCTTCGCATAAAATTTCTAGAAAGAATAATTCTATAAGCAATATTTGTATCATATATTATTATATATTGTTAATGTAATATAATGTTAATATTGTTAATGTAATATAATGTTATGCAATATTGACAATATTATATAATAATATTATTTAATATCAATAGTAATATAATATATCATTAATAATATATTATTCAATATTGATATTATTAATATATTGTATAATATTATAATATTATTATATTAATATTATATTTTATTATTAATATATTGTATAATATTATACAATTACTACTTTGACAAATTTATTATAATCTACCTTATGAACAAGAAAGACACAAGTCCACAAATTTACTGCAATCCATTTTCTGACCGAGAAATGCACACACGAGTCCATCATGGGAAATTTCTAGAAAAAAATAAATAAATAATTCCACAAACATTTGTTCGCATTACACGGCTACATATACTACGTTGACAATTTCACTGTAATTTTTAAAATCTAGTCACAAGTACAACAGTCGCAGTAACGTTGTCTCGCAGAATTTCACACAGACATATCGTACTCTCGTTCTTGTCTCTTTTCTTGCTTTTGCTTCGCCGGGAAAGGAAGGTCTCTGCAGCGAGACGTTTTGCGTGCTGAGGAGGCGGAAGTATCTTAGTCGGGACGGACAACGTGGAAACGCTAGGAGGACAAAGACGCGGAAGATCGCGGCCATTCCGCAAAGGTAAATCCGCTTTCGCCCCCCCCCCCCCCGGACGCGAACTACAAATTGCTGCGTTTCCAACGCGATCGACCGAGAGCGATGTTATAATCCTTCCGGTGTTCTTCCGACGTCGAACGTTCTTCGCCCCCGGGGGGAGTTTCGTTCTGCTGCCACGAGAAATCCCTCGAGATTGCGAGTTTTGTGAACTGTGTCTTCCCGTAGACGTACATAGTCTTTCCTAACTAGCTCTCTCTCTCTCTCTCTCTCTCTCTTTCTCAGAGCTTGCATTGCAAAATGTAAAAAAGCGGACCGACTGTGAGGATCGGAACGTTTGCTAGGTGCACGTTGAGAGGAATAACCTGTATAGAGACTAGAGTAACTTTAGCTCGAGGAATTTGGTACAATTTTCACTGGTGGAAAATATATCAATGTTAAATTTTCGTTGATGAATTCTGTATACATATGGGTAGTCACTGAAAGATTTAATGATATAAAACAAAAATAACTTTTACAAACACGTGTTTTTCAAATTTTTTGTTATTTTATTTGGAAATATAATTAATGAATATTTTACAGCATTATGTGTGAAAAATAGAAAATAATCTGCTATAACATAATAATAAAAAAGTAACCTACAAAAAAAAGAAAATGAAAAAGATTGAGAATGAACAAGTCGGTTTTTCAGTGGCCACCCTATATTTGGAAATGATATCTATTAACCCCTTGACATAAGTTAAATGAATTAAATGAAATTCGATGTGATCAAAAAATATGACATTTATTTTTCATTTTTAACAGTTGTTAAAATGTCAAATTCCATTCTTCGTCTCCTAAATCATCACTGGTTGATATAAATACAAGTCTTGGACGTTTATGAACATTAGATGCTGAATGGAGCTACTTTCGCTTGAACTTCGGTAGATTAAAGCTTATGAAATACTCGAACACGTCTCAGAGACATCATTGTCTCGGTGAAACGCATAATAATTGTCTTATTAAGGAGCCTCTTCCCACAATTATACACAATTGTAAGCAATAAGAAGGATCTCCATGCTTCTTTATCCTCATTTCACACATGATCACGTTTGAGCCTCGTATTATTAAACTCGAATGTTTATTCAAGCGTTTATCGGAATTTTCAAGACGCACGAATGTATTAAATTCTTCTTACATTTACGTATAGGTACAATATTCATATTTACAAATTCTTATGTTCTTCTTACATTTATACATATAATATTCATATTTACGTATATATACATAAAATATATAATTACATATATAATTTATAATAATTAATATACATATACATATATATATATATATATAACATATATAACAATTAACACATATATAATAATTATTTACAATTAACACATATATAATAATTATTTATAATTACATATAATTTATTTATTACACATTATTTATGTTCTTCGTATTATATATAAATTCTTCTTAATTTATAAAATATTCATCTTTATACACACACATAAATTTTATTAAATTCTAAATACAATATACATATTATATATACAATGTACGTATATATTTATACATTACATACGACATTTACACGAACAGTGTTCAGTTCAAATTCGCGGCAAAATAAACGAGTAAACGACAAAATTACTCTAGTATCTTGAAACGGTATCTTGACCAAACGACAAAATTACTCTAGTATCTTGAAACGGTAGTATCTTGGCTTTAATTTTAATAGCCAACTATTAAAACGACCGACAGTTTTACGAACGGATCAGGCGTTGTTTCACGAAGACGCGAGTCCGCCAAATCCCCCCCCCCCCCCCCCCCCCCCCCCCATGTCATGTCGCTTGCTTTCTCATTCCACGGGACAAGATGAGCTCCGAGATCCAATAAAGCGTGTGTGTGTGTGTATGTGTCTCTCCTTTGTGCTCGCACGGGCTTGGAAATCGCCTACAGCCTTTCAAATTCTCGCCAGGCCAGCAGCGTACCGTTCAGCAAAACTGTCTTACCCAGTTTTCCGCGCGACAGTTCCATCGGCCGTTTATTACGCCGCTTTGAATTCTTCATGCTCGATTTATCGCCACTTTCATATCCGTTTCCGGATATGCTTCTCGATACCCGAATGTTTCTCTCTTTCTCTCTCTCTGTCTCTCTCTCTCTTACTGATACTGGTAAAGGTAAAATTAATAAAATTACAGTAATTGAAATTGATCGTGAAGATAATGTTATATTTCATCATAATTTAAAGGAAAATTTTTTATTTTAGAAATCGTTACGAAATTACAAAATTTAAAGGTCCCATTTTTTATTTTAGAAATTGTTGCAGAATTACAAAATTTAAAAATCCCAGAATCGATGAAATTCCTGTTGTGTGAATTGAAAAAATTGTAAAATCAATTGATGATTGATAAGGAGATGAACGATAATGGTGGATATACAGTTCGTCCAGTTTCTGTATTTGGAAAAAAATAAATTATTTAATAAAATAAAAATAAATAATAATAATATAATAATAATAAAATAAAAATAAATAATAATAATATAATAATAATAAAATAAAAATAAATAATAATAATATAATAATAATAAAATAAAAATAAATAATAATAATATAATAATAATAAAATAAAAATAAATAATAATAATATAATAATAATAAAATAAAAATAAATAATAATAATATAATAATAATAAAATAAAAATAAATAATAATAATAATAATAAAGATGGTGGAAGTAATCAAAATCTAATATTATTTATTCGTGGAAACGCCGTGTCTTCGTGCTCTCTCTTCTTTCTTTTCTTTTTCTTTCTTCACTCTTCGAAAAAAATTCCTGATTGATGGTCGATCCGATGGACTCACCTTCGGTGAAAAAAAAAAAATAAAAAAAATAAAAGAACTGCGTCGCCGGTTTTCAACGTTTCTCGCTTCCCGCTCTCGGTGTAGAGAAAGAACTGCGGAGGGAAAAGGGATTTGAACGTGTAATTCTTCGATCGGGCACACCCCGATTGGAACGAGCGGGATTTTTTCGGAAAGAAAGTTTGGCATTTCGCGTCGTTTGAAAGGTGTTAGATAGGATTTAGCGTGGGACCAGTGTCAATTGTTGCGTTCGGGTTCTACTTGTTAAACAAGTATGTAATTTGGTATTATTAACTTTACTGATTCGCTGACTTTCATCAGTAAACTTTCACTATTAGTAAATTATCAAATTAGAATCAGCAGCATCAAAAATAATCAATTGGCGAAATTAATGAATCATTCGATAAATCTCCCCAGAATCTCTTTTTAACCTACTGCTGATATTATAATACTACAAGTTCATAAATGTGTGTGAAATATAAACACGATATCGCAATAATACCAAAATTCGGCAACAGATATTTAATGATTTTGCTTTATGTAAATGTTACATGCCTTGTTCTGGCAGCTGGCTTCGCGGACCATAACGAGTGACCGAACCGTATACAATCATTCGTCGTTTTCTTTTCCTTTTCACTAGATAGAAATTATTAAGAAGTAATAAATAAAGTATCATTCGTTTTGCCTTGGGTTTTAACCTACATTTAAATATACGTGAAACTAAGAAAATGCTGCAAAAGAGGTTAAAAAGGAACTATTCACCCGTTTTCTCACAAATACAGAGATAGTCGCAAATCTTTCAGTGTTTAAAGTTTATCGACACTCTCCATGTTCAAGCAACAACCGAATTCCTCTCCACCAGTGCTTCTCAACAAAGAGATACATTCTTCAATTGTTCACGGTACATTGTCCAAGACTAACAGTCTCGAGACGAAAGTCCAGTCTCAGCAAACACGATCCGAATTTGTTACAAAGTAGAAGAATTTACTTGTCCATGATAAGTCGAATTTTTTTCCGTTCAGGATTTATCAGCATTCCGACGATTCGAGTTTGCAATCGAATTCCATGCACAAAGGGCTTGTCTAAATTGGACATCAACGAAACGATCTGTTTCTAGAATTTGAGCAACGATCCATGCAGAACCTTGTATAATTCAATTTATATCAGTTGACTGTGCAAATAATTATACAAACGCAGTAATAATTATAAAAACGATTTAGTCCATTTGACAATGATCTTATCGACGATAATCTACGTATCCTAGATAAGTAACATATATTCATACGTGTATATTTATACAAATTGAATGGATTTTTATAAATATAAAATTTATATAGAATTAATATAGAATTTATATTATATTTATTTAATAATTTATAATATTTATTTAATAATATAAAATTTATATAGAATTAATATAGAATTTGTATGAATATATGAACAACATAGATTTATACAAATTGAGTGCACAAATAATCATATAAACGATTTACTTTTAGAATTTTAATCTATGAAAACCTTGCACAATCAATTCTATACAAATTGAACGTACAGATATATTAATTATACAAAACGTAGTATTTTATATCTTCTACGTCAAAAAACACTTTCAAATCTGTCTGTCAAAGATCCCTCCCCTTCTAATATTCCACAAACACAATGAAAAAGCAATCAAAATTTGAGTAACTCTCTTACATTCTTCTCCAAATCCGCCGCTTTCCCTCGAAAAATCCCTTTCACGATCTTTCAATACAGTCCGAAACTTGAAATCCAATTTCCAAAAACCAACCGTAGTAAACTCGTCTCTCTCTTCCACTATCTTTCTCTCTCTCTCTCTCTCTCTCTCGCCTCTGCGATAAGAAATCGTCCGACAAGGTTCGTTCGATCGAGGAGAAACCAAAGAAGAGGAGCGCGTCGAAGTGGAATCAGTGCCGGTGTTTTCGATAGCATGTGGATAAATCGATTGAGCAGTGCTGGGATTCTACAATTTCGTGGTCCCGTGTCGGTGATCTGCGATAAGCGCAAAAGAGAAAGAAAGAGAAAGAGAGAGAGAGAGAGATTGGTGGAAGGAGGTATTTCCATTTGGCGGAGTGCAATCGACACGGAAAAGCGGCTCGCCGAGGCTTCTCCATTTCCGGATGAGTTTAGTCCGACGCGGGCGGCAGCCATCGAGAATTGATTTGTCCCGGGAAAACACACGGATTGTCGGCGACCACCGTCACCGATTCACCGAATCGAGATCGACACGTGGCCCATCCTGTCACGCGCGTGTCCGTTTGCTTCTCCGATGCCAGATTTCTTCTTTCAGATTCTTTTCCCCTCTCCTTCTCACTTTTCATTTGAGAAACATCGGCATTTTGTTAACGGCGGATCTTTATGCAATTTAGAATTTCTACGAACGTCGTTTCGAACAAAATTCGATAAGTTCCACTAATAGTCACAAAAGTATATTATTTACATATATTTCTACAGTTTACATGTGTTTTGCAGATTTTGTAAATTTCTCTTGCAAACACAAATAAGAGTGCATGGTCCTTTTGCAGTATAAATATCGAGATACTTACGTGACTCGATACGTAATACAATTATTTCTTAAAGTTTTATATTTATCAAACACAACGCGAAGCAATGTAAAATATATCATAAAGCAAATTGGTGGTTCTCGAGTAATTTTTCATCGTTGTACGTTTTTCACAGAACTTGAAATTAGTGAAAATTGCTTCCAAAAAAAAAAAAAAAAACACTCTCGAACAGAGATTTTTATCAAATATTTTAGCTTCCGGAATTATTCTAGTATATAACAATTTTTAATAATAACTAAAATTACTCTGGTATATAACAATTTTTTTCTTTTTTTTACGCGTGTCCATGCGCTTTTTGGGATGTTCGGTCAAAGTTCAATTCGCTTGCCAAGTGAATCGTGAAGTTTTAATTTGGCCGAAGCTCCGCTCGCCTGTGTGCAAAGTTCACCTCTTGGAGAACAATTCTTTTAATCCTGATTCCCGCTTCGAACAATTTGTCTAGAAAAATTTCAGTCATAAAAATTCTGACGCTTCCGCTTGATAAGATTTTTTTCTGTTTCTTTCATCTTCTTTTTTTTTCACTTCGGGGAAGAAATCGTTTCATTTCGACAATACACTTGGAAGAGTTCGTCGAAATTGTTGACAGTTTTATCAAATAAAAGTTCAATTTCATTTACAATACTTTCCCTTCGCTTAAAAATTCCATTTGCAGTGAGACATTCTTCGTTGAGAAATTTCCATTTGCTCTGTAATATTTGTCAGGGAGAGAGTAAAATTTCGAGAATTCTCTCTCACTCGCTCGAGAAATTTCATTTCTGAAAGAAACCCGAGAGATTTCGTCTAAGAAATTTTACAAACGCTGTCGAAATTCCGGTGGACTGCGGAACTGGCTGCGGAGATGCAATTTCCGAGTTTGTTTAATGCGGATGTATAATGTTGTCTTAATGCGAGTTTATGTTATGATAATAGTCACTCGGCTTAGGGCGGGAGAGTGGATTAGGATAGACTGCGCTAAATTGGACCAACTTTCGGCCAAACTAGATCAGGCAGAAAGTAAATTGGGTTAAGACTAGACTGGAACTAAATCAAATTTGAATCAGCCTCGAATAAAGTAGAAGATGTTTCCTTGGGCCAGACAAACCTAGGTTAATCCAGATATTACACAAACCTTTACAATATTTCAAGATTTTGAATATTCACGATCCTTTCATTCTAATAACATTCCAAAGTAATTTTCTATTATATATTCTAATAATTTAATAATATATTATATAAAATAATAATATAGTAGAATATATTATATAAAATAATATATTATAATACATAATATACTATAGTATAATATATAATAATATATTATAATATATAATATATTATATATTATATAAAATAATAATATAGTAATTTAGTAAATATAATAATATAATAATTTAAATAATAACATAGTAGAATATAATGTATAACGTATTCTAAAATAATACTATTCTATAATAATATATTCTAAAATAATTTTCGCTTTAAATAATTTCACAAACCTTGGAAATTTTGCGCTTGATCCCTCGTTGAAACTAAATTCTCATTGACGCTGAATCTCAGACATTTTAATGTTGCGACACAATATTTCTATTGTAACCTTTATTACACGCATGAGAAATAAATAAATAATTAATGTACGATGTTTGATTATTGTATTATTTTAATGCAATTCTTGTCGCCTCGACAAAGATCTGTCGATCTGTAAGTTACTATAGCGTAAATAGTGTCAACATTTTGGCACGCGTAGAAAAATCTTAAGATCGTATCCACAATGTACAAGTGAAACACGATCAAACATAAACCGTTTCATCCAGCATCTCGTGATCGTCATCATCATAAAATTCAAGTGTAAGTTGCACGACGAAAGATGTTAAAAAAAAAAAAAAAACGGGGGGGGGGAGGGGAAGGAAATGATTTCCAACAGTTTAAAATGAAGAGTCGAAAAGTGTTTCTCCATCTCTCTCCTCGTTGCTCCCTTTTCCACTGCTGGCGCATATTTTCCAGAGTTATTGCTACGCTAGTAAATATGGCGATAAGCTTATCGAAGTTTCCCGCTGTACCGTGTGCATCCCGTCGAATTTATATCCGGCCCCGTTGGACGTTTCGTTACGTGTCCGGCGATAAATATTTATTTATAGAGCGTTTTCAGCGACGCGCGTTTTCACCGGCCGTCGATAACAAAAACCTTTCACCGGGCCGTGATGCGTTATTTAGAAAATAACCGGGAGGGGGGAGGGGGGAGGAGGGGGGAGGGGGCCAAATACGCCGCGTCAAATTTTCGTCGGCAATTTATCTCCGCGAGTCGTCTCTCGTTCTCTCATCCCGTCGATTTATTGCCGTTTCGCGTACCGGCGTGTCTCGTAATTTCAAACAAGAAGAACGAAAGAACTCGAGTGTGTCCAAATGTACTCGCGTATTTTCGTAGCACGGACGCGAAAAACAATTCAATTTATTGGATGAGCGTGCAATACGTAGAAGAATATGCTTTAACACGTTTCACAGAATATTCCCCCTCGGGGGGGAACGTCGCACGTAAAATACGCTGGCTGCGTAGAATGTAGTTTAACACAATTCGGAAAATATTTGTTTTTAGTAGAAAATAAAAGCCAGAAGAAGTATACACGAAGAATACATTTTCTACTACGTTCTATGGAATAGCTTTCTTGTTTTCTTTTCTTTTTTTTTTTCTTTTTCTTTCTTTTTCTTTCTTTCTTTTTCTTTCTTTTTTATTAGGAAAACGTCACGCGAAGTATATAGAATGATATTTTTCCCTGCGTTTTACAAAATGGCTTCTGCAAAGACATCAAAAAACATGTTTTCCCACATTTTGCAGAGTATTACCATATGAATATCACACGAAGTACATGAAATACACATTACCATGTTTCACAGAACATGAATCTTTAGCATTTTTGGTGAAATTAAAGTTCAACGTCTGCTTTATTTTATTGTATGTGTAATTTAATATTATCACTGGAGTTGAGAGAGAAAGTTTGAGAAGATGAAGATAATTATTGATGAGCGAATAGCTTTCTAATCTTTTGTGCACTCGTGAGAAATTGAGAACGTAGAAAAGTATGACTGCTACGAATCTACAAATACGTATATAAAACACGACTCGATACATCATAATAAATAACAGTATAACAATATAAGTGAATTAGATAATATATATTTATCTCTCATAAGAGTTTAGAAAAGTGTCTCGTACGTCACGAAAATTAAATTAAACGTCATAGAGATGTGTATGT
Organism: Frieseomelitta varia; assembly: GCF_011392965.1. Classification (NCBI taxonomy): domain Eukaryota; kingdom Metazoa; phylum Arthropoda; class Insecta; order Hymenoptera; family Apidae; genus Frieseomelitta; species Frieseomelitta varia. The sequence continues at coordinate 36,314 of NW_025110507.1, read as the reverse complement.
ACACATTTAAAAGACATCGTAAAAAATTATTAACAATACGTTTGACTCCGAATAAAATCTCGAATGCAAAGTAATAACAATGACACTTTGTCCCGCAGCGAATTATAAAAAAAATCCGACCCAAATTCCCTCCTTGGTACTTTCACTTTGGAAATTTTCTGAAAAACACCCCAGTTTCAACTTGCCACTCTGAATTTTGAACTCTAACAGCTTGATCCTAACTATGAACTCAACTCCGTTCTCTCAACTAACACACACATACACACCTATTCCCCAAACTATTTATCCTGGCACATGTACTCTGTCCCTTTCATTCAATAGCGCCATTTCTAAAAGACATTTAGACACGTTCACCCCAGGGTAGTTCACCCTTCGTTCAGGCTATGGTTCCAGAGCAGTCACTCAGTCCAAACGTTCTTCTTTCACGCCACTGGTACCTCAGAGTATAGAGTATCCTAGTCGTAAGTCTAGTTTTGTCATTGCAGAAATTAGCGGGAGCTTGCCATCTTTCTTTTCTTCAATCTTTATCGTCGCAGACGTTTGTGAGTTTATCGCTGTCGCTGATCTAAACAGCAATTTGTTTCACGTATAATTACATTGAATGTACAAATTCGTTCAAATATATAAGATTCAGACGAAATTTAAGTGAGAAAATTAATACATTTCACATTTAATTTCTTCACTTAATAATGATAATAATAATAATAATTAATAATGTTAATGTTAATGTAATAGTAATAACAAGCATTATTATTTTTTATATCTTAGTAATAGTTTTATTATTATTATTATTATTATATTATCATTTATATTTTAATAATAGTTATTATTAATAATATAATAATAGTTATATTATAATAATGTAATAATAGTTTTATTATTATCATTTATATTTTAATAATAGTTATTATTAATAATATGATAATAATTATAATATTGATAATATTTTTATATACAACGAATCGAACGTTTTGTATATTTTTGCATATTATAGTATATTTTTGCATATTAGAGTATAGTAGTCTGTTCCAGTAATTTTTATATGTCTCATGTGAATGTACAAACATTTCCAGTCTATTAATCACACACGGTGAAATTTCTCATTTCAATAACTAAATATTTTCGATTCAAAAAAAAAAAAAATTGTCTCTGAAACTGTTGTTACGTTCTTAAAAAAAAAAAAACTCCCGTTACAGTTCAAAAAACTAGTCTCACACACACAGTAATAATAACCTGACTTGGATTTCAGTGCTGAAGTAATTCAATGCCAATACCAATTCGAAATTCGTGATTTCTTTCTCAACGATTTACAACCGAAACAAAACTCGCCTCTCGATAGATTAACCGAATAAAACGAAGAAGCAGGAAAAACAGAAACAAAAAAAAAGTGGCAAAATTTATCGCCGGAAAGTGGAAAAGGGATAGGAACGGTGTTTACGATGGATTAATACGGAGAAAAGCGTGGATCGTTAAACCGTGTCGAAGGTAAACGATTTTCTCGCGTTGGGAAAATCCGGCGAGTTTTCACCTAACCTAACCTAAACGCAACTCGATAGTTTGGTCTGCTGTTTTTCTTTTTTTTTATTCTTCTTCTTTCATTTCTCTCTCTCTCTCTCTCTCTCGTTGCATTTTACACGTCTTGTGATGCGGTGTAATTTGAAAACGTAAACGAGGGAAGAAGATGCGAACATAACAACAAGATGGAAAGGAATCGAATTCCCCTTGAATTATTTTACAGCGGGAACAAGCGAGCGTTTGTCGCATTCAACGGTCGAATTTTTCTTTTTTTTTTTTTTTCCAAAGGTCCCTCTTCCTCGCCCCATTGTTCCCGCGATCGCGCGGAATTTAGAACAATGCGAAAGAAATCGAATAAATTCTCCTCGTTTCGTTACCCGAATAACAGATAAATTCTATCATCGACCGGCGAGATCTGACTTCATTGAATTTTTTTCATTCTCCTATTGTGCTTCCTCGTTTTCGACAGTCTATTTGTTCGAGATCATTGTTGCTGCCATTGTACGACGAATGGACTGTGAATACAATTGGAGGGAGAAAAAAAAAAAAATGTATGAAAGTTTAGACTATTTTGAAAGTGATTTCCTCAAGTTGATAGAGACATTTTTTTTTTCTTTTTTATATTAATCAATTCGTGCTTAAGAACGAAACTTATAATAATAATAATATTTGTAAATCGGTTCCTTCTGATTGATTTCTTCTAATTGCAGTAGCAGTAATTGGGAAATTCGAACGACCGGATTTTCTCCCTCGCAGTTAATGAAAATCACAAATCATCGAAAATATTGTTGACAACATATTGGACATTTCGCGGTAGTTGATTTAATTTTAATTCAATTCAGCAATTTACTTCTGCGAAACGCAGTTACGTGCGTTTATTTCGTTTCGTCGTGTTGCATTAATTTTAACTAATTATGCATAATATAGTTTCCAATTCCGATATTCGCGAAAATTTGTAAAAGAGCTGTACACCACGTACGAACGTTCAATAATTTTCGAGATATTCAATACTTGGATCTTGTAGTGTTCGAAATACTTGAGGCCGTCTGCCGTATTGTTGACCTAGATCACTGAAGTGGCGGTGGATAGAATGGTACGGCACGATTCATCATTGATTTTCAACGCATTGAGAGTTGTAGTTTCTTAACTACATCATCATTGGGAACCAAGGCAAATGCAACTTGGAGTGTTTAATTTAATTAATTTAATCCCATTCCTAAATAAAATACCAGAATTTTAATAATCCGATATAAACTCATGCATAATGCAGGTCGTGTGAGACACTGCCGTTTAATTTCAGTTCTAAGAGTTTAAAATATATTTTTAACCTTTAACATTATTAACCTCCGTTAGAGAAAACATAAAGTACAATATAAAATTGAGTATTCAGAATACTCTTTCTGAAGAACTCTGGAGCAAAGTCAGAGGAGTCACTAAATTAAAAACTTGAAAATTGCACAATTCTCACTCTGAGAATTAATTATCACACTTTTCGACACGCAAAATATAAAGTACAAAGTAAAATCAAGCGTTCTAAATATCGACTACCTGATTGATGTCATAAATTGCTGTAATCACTCATAGTAATAAGATCGATTCAAATTCTGAAGAATTGCTAGAAGAGTCAGTAAATTAAAAACTTGAAAATTGCACAATTCTCACTCTGAGAATTAATCATCACAGTCTTCGACACGCAAAATATAAAGTACAAAGTAAAATCAAGTGTTCTAAATGTCGACTACCTGACTGATGTCATAAATTACTGTAATCACTCATAGTAATAAGATTGATTCAAATTCTGAAGAATTGCTAGAATGGTAATTAAATTAAAAACTTCAAAATTGCACAATTCTCACTCTGAGAATTAATTATCACACTTTTCGACACGCAAAATATAAAGTACAAAGTAAAATCAAGTGTTCTAAGTATCGTCTACCTGACTGATGTCATAAATTACTGTAATCACTCATAACAATAAGATTGCTACAAATTCTGAAGAATTGCCAGAATGGTAATTAAATTAAAAACTTCAAAATTACACAATTCTCACTCTGAAGAATTAATCGTCACACTCTTCCCGATGAGAATGATTCTCAGAGATAATCACCCCTCCGATCGTCTGGCATTGCAATTTCGAAACACGTCCTCGACGACACGTCCCCGAGTTATCTTTCATCCCGGGGCTCTCTCCAATGATCGAAGGGAAATTTTTATTGGTCACGCGTGCCGATATGCGATATAAGATGGGATAGGCGCGAAAATGAAATCCGATCGGCTGCTTGCTGCACGATAAATCCACGGCCTCCTTTCATTTCTCTTTCTCTCTCTCTCTCTCTCTCTCTTCCTCTTGCAGGCTTTCCTCGTGCATGCATTATGCATACCGTCTCCGGGCAGCGTATGCAAAGCGTGCGACTCGCTCGCACACGTGTGTGTACCTCCGTGTCTCTCCGGATTAATCGGATTAGAGGGATAGTTCGGGAGGTTCTTGCCGGCTGTCAAACTTTTGCATTACGTCGCATCTCGCCGAGAAGGGAGTTTCCGGTGTCCTTCTTCGACAGCCACCACACTCTTTCCAACGTGTCACTGTATCTACATACGTGTGTACACTGTGACTGTGTGTGTGTGAGAGAGAGAGAGACTGTCTCTGTCAATTCTTTACACTCTACCGATGTTGTTTTCATGTTTGTTCCACGTTTTATCGCGAGGAAATTTGTTTTTCTTTATTTTTTATAAAATATGGAGAAGATGTATGCAAATGTACAAGTCTTCTTTTTTTTTTTTTTCTGTCTGAAACATTGGTTTTAATCTTGTGAAATTTTACAGAAAAAGGATTTTGCAATTGTTAATTCCAACATTCATTTGTAGTTTTCATTTCATTTAGAAATTTCTAATTGTAAGGAAAGGGGTGTTGGGATTATTGCTTCGTATCAAAAACGTTTAATTTTTTTTTGTTTTAAGATATTTTTAAGTTAGAAGAAATGCTCCATTACACTCAATTCTGTGTTTGTTACGCGAATGAACTTGCTCGAACCACTCGATTTTCATTAGTATTAATCTTTGTGGCTTTTGGACAGCCTGTTTAAATCTTCGTTAAGAGTAAATCGAAACGTTTCGTGTGCGTGAGATACTCCAGTCCGGCGAGTTGATAATAATTCGACAAGCGAGGATGCTGCATGAAGATAAACGCTGAGTTACGCGTAGATTGATACTCGGCAGGAGAATTTCGTAATATATAATCCAGATAATAAGTACGTGCGTGATATCAAGATATTAATTTCTCAATAACGAGAAGCTTCCGGTAAATTGCAAATCCAAATAATTGGCTTGGCATATCGATGTTAATCTTATATTAGCTTTGCTTTCTGATATTCACAGAGATGCCAACAGCGAAATTAAATTGTTTGTAATTATTTCGTAGGGTTTCTTAGAGTTTGTGTAAGAAAATTTCGATCGAGTTGAGCCTCGGAATATTTAAAGATCTTAATAATTAGAACAAGCATCTGCTCGAAAAAATCATACACGCATAATAATAAAATACAACGAATTATTTCTCTTTGTAATATTTAAGAAGTAACTGCTCCCTGTTACTAAAGGAGATTAAACTAAAAATTTAAAAAAAAAAGTTAAATCAAATTTGCTTAAAGGACATTAAACTGAAAATTAAAGATTCTTTCTTCCTTTATAGAAAAGAAAACGCAGAAGAAAATCCAAAATTAAAACCTAAAATCCACCCTTCTCAACCTCCAATCGATATCACAGTTTATCGATAAAAGAAATTTAATTTCTTAATTTGAAAAATACAAAACAATCCTCTCGGCTACCTACAACAGCCAATTCCCTTTCTTACTTATAATTTACTCTCATCGAGATACTCTAAATCAAATTCTGAGTTACACAAAAAAAAAAAAAAAAAAAAAAACAAATCTTCCTTAATCTGCACGAAAAAAAAAAAAAATATCTTTCCTCCCAATCTCTGCGATACGTCACTGCTAAAAGGGAACAAGTACTCTTTCCTCTCTCCGTCCGAAAAAAGATCTGTCATCCGGCGAAACAAAACCGAAACAATCTCTCGAACGAAACAACGAAACGAAATTCCCCTTATCAATCATCCGTTCTCCAGGCTGTTTACAATCTGGTAGCTGGAGGAGAGGGCGATCTCGAGCGCACAGTGGCGCGAATGGTTCGAAAGGAAGAGGGAACAGTCCGCGATTCATTTTCCGGAGGGGTGAACGCGCGTCCGTCAAAATGCATATCCGGGGCCGTGGTTGTTTGGGCGCATACGCGCAAAAATATTCGCTCACGTCCGTCAGCGGCCGGCGATATGGAAAATCTGCGATGACGGCGCGCCGAGTCACGGATTTCGGCTACCGTGATCGATAATTCCTCACACTCTTCGTTCTTCTTTCACCTTTGATTTTGTTTCTCTTGATTTCTTCTTTCTCCAGTCTTACGTAATCGGACAGAAGCTGTCTTTCTGATTCTCACGAATTCCACCCACGTCTTGAAAAAGTAAAATTTCTTTTCTTCTTCTTCTTCTTTTTCTATTTTTCTTCAATGTCGCATCGACAGCGAGGTCGTTAGATATGTGTGTAGTAGTTTATGTTTTTGAGATATTTTAATACTCTTTGTATGTGATTTTGAGAAGTCAGGTTTATATTTACGTTGATTTATATTTCTGTCTTTGGGTTTCTGTGGTATGGCATTCGTGCAGTATGTGGGTTATTGTTAATGAATAGTTATTGCAATTCTTTTTTTAATTCTGGATGTTTCCTAAAATAATGACAGCACGAAGTATTTCTGCAAAATTAGTCAAATGTTCATAATTACTAATGATTAGTAAAATATTATCGTCTATCTCACGAATTCCATCCACATCTTGAGAAAGTAAAATTTCTTTTTTTAATTCTAGGTGCTTCCTAAATAATGACAGCACAAAGTATTTGTGCAAAATTAATAAAATGTCCATAATTACTAATGATTAGTAAAATATTATCGTCTATCTCACGAATTCCATCCACATCTCGAGAAAGTAAAATTTCTTTTTTTAATTCTAGGTGCTTCCTAAAATAATGACAGCACAAAGTATTTATGCAAAATTAGTCAAATGTTCATAATTACTAATGATTAGTAAAATATTATCGTCTATCTCACGAATTCCATCCACATCTTGAGAAAGTAAAATTTCTTTTTTTAATTCTAGGTGCTTTCTAAATAATGACAGCACAAAGTATTTGTGCAAAATTAATAAAATGTCCATAATTACTAATGATTAGTAAAATATTATCGTCTATCTCAC
>NW_025110507.1:4048-29437 GCF_011392965.1 Frieseomelitta varia | reverse complement strand
ACAGCACAAAGTATTTGTGCAAAATTAATAAAATGTCCATAATTACTAATGATTAGTAAAATATTATCGTCTATCTCACGATATTCCATCCACATCTCGAGAAAGTAAAATTTCTTTTTTTAATTCTAGGTGCTTTCTAAAATAATGACAGCACGAAGTATTTGTGCAAAATTAGTCAAATGTTCATAATTACTAATGATTAGTAAAATATTATCGTCTATCTCACGAATTCCATCCACATCTCGAAAAAGTAAAATTTCTTTTTTTAATTCTAGGTGCTTTCTAAAATAATGACAGCACAAAGTATTTGTGCAAAATTAGTCAAATGTCCATAATTACTAATGATTAGTAAAATATTATCGTTTATCCCACGATATTCCATCCACATGTCGAAGAAGTAAGAAAATAAAGTAAAACATAGGCGAGAGAAAGTAAAATTAATACATAGGCTTAATTTTAAAATCGTAAAATTATTAATTGTCACAAATCTATAGTTTATCCCACATTTTAATTTAACGAAATATTTTCTTTAATTATTATTACTAAACAAATGTAATGTTTGACACAATTATATTTACGTAGTTCCTATTGATTAATTAATTTTAAAATCGTAAAATTATTAATTGTTATAAGTTTTTATAACACATATATATATAATTGTTATAAGTTTTTATAACACACACACACATATATATATATATATATATATATATTGACGTGGGAGTTGTCAGAATTGTCGAGAAAGTTGCTAATAAATAAAATCGTCGTGAGTTATCGGCGAGTGCTCGATAGCAGAGGGGTAACTCAGGGTGAAACACAGCTGTGTCTGTCTTGTCTAACTCATTCGTAGCGTATAACCGCGCATTCCCGACGACGCGACTCGCGCGAGGAACGCCGGCTATGTTTTATGGCTCGCCACGGGGCGTGCACGCGCGTGTGGCACGGGGATTTGAAATATCGCGACGATCCGCACCGCAACCCTGCGGGAACACGCGCCAATTTCTGGCCCATTTGTTCCGTCTTCCCTGTGGCAAGACCTGTTTCCGCACATTAGAAACGAATTCTCTCCTCGTTTCTACTCTTCCTCTGTTAATTTTTTACTGATTATTGCATTCGAATTTTGTCTTACTTCAAGGCGATTCGATCAATATCCCCGAAAGTTGGCGAAAAGCGTTGACGAATCGAAGGGAAATACTATTTCTGCGAACTCTACGAATTTCTACTTAATTTCCAATTTCAAATAAGTATGATTTAATAAATAGGCTAGACAGAAATGATACTTGATAATTTTGTGTATCTTATCTGCTATTTTGTATGTAAAGTGAAATTTGATTGATACTTTCGAGCCTGTTTTAACAATTATTTCTTATTACTCTTCTTTTTCAAATTTTATCTTGTTATCGCACCATCGTTTTTCTTTCTTTTCAAATTTTAAATTAATCGAACGAACGTACTATTTTTGTGAATGTTGGAAATGTTTAAGGCTCGAGCTAACCCGACTTTACTCGATATATTTTACAAATTAATAGGTAAAGGAGATTATTAATCTTTCATCTGGATTTCCCACGTTTCTGCAAACAAACTGTCACTTATGTCACTTGATATTTTATCTCGTGGCATATTTTATGGTCAGAGCAGCAGGCCAGAATAAGAAAACTGGAAGTTGTATTTCAAATTAATGTTCACGTACAGATGCAGCAATTGCAACGGTGGCACCGCACGTTTTACGGCTGGCACGTCTTTACAGCTCGAGCCTTCACGCGTGGTACGTTCATTTCGACGAATTTAATGGCTGGTTCCGTTTGGTATGATCGCCTGCTCAAAATTCATGCGCTCGCGTATACCGTCGTGTTCCAAACGTTCCGACTACTTCCGCGAATAACTCCGAGGTATCGTTAGAAAAAGCACACACTCCGAATTTCCATTGCTCGCGGATTAAAAAATCGATCAGTACCACGCGAACGTGAAGAATAATCGCGCCGATCTTCGAAAATTAATTTGAACATCCCCGAAGCTCCGGAAATTCAGGGGATTTTTCAGGATTTCTCACCATTTAAAGAGAAGTCGTGCGAAGAATGCGAAGTTGAAAACAGTTTGTGAACGATAATTTATCAGGTTTATTCGGTGCTTGAATTTTGGAAAGCAATTGTTCAAATCTTCTTTTCTTCTGACTTGAGCTTATGAATTTGGCCGATTTACTGAATTATTTAGAATGTCGACCAGTTTCTCTTTCGTACTTGAATTTCTCCGATTTATCAAAAGAATAATTATTTAGAATCCTGACAGCTGATTTGTGCTTGAGAGAAAAGTATTGAAACTTAATTATTTAGTATTAGTATTTATTATTAATTAATTAGTATAGTATTATATAGTATTTAATATTAATATAGTATTATATAGTGTTTAATAGTATTATATAGTATTTAATATTAGTATAGTATTATATAGTATTATTAGTATGGTATTATATAGTATTATTAGTATAGTATTATATAGTATTATTAGTATTTAACTAATTATTATTAGTATAGTATTATATAGTATTTAATAATTATTTTTGCTCAGATAGTATAAATTTAATTATTAAACTTAATTACTAAAATTCCTAATTTATTAAATCCCAAAATTTTGACAAATCTCTCTCTCTCTCTCTCTCTCTCAAAAAAAAAAGAAAACCATTACTCAGAAATTCTGAACTGATTCGTCGAACGAACGCAATCACCTCTTCATCATTCTCCTGATCTGTCAGAAACAGCCAGCTAACACAGAAACCTCGAATGATTTACTTTTACCACCGCTCCCAAATTCGTTCGAATTTTGGAAATATCAAGTCGCCATCCGGTTCTCAGCTGGCGCGGTTGAACATAGTTAATGGTAGACCGACATTGTGTGGTCCAGGGTATTTCTAGTCACGCGGGTGCCTCGAATCGGAGAAATGGCCCGCTCCAGTTTGAAAGTTGCACGGTGAAGGACTGCGAGAGCCTGGGGCAACGTTACGTGGCGGGGATCTTGGGATTATGGTGGTGGATGGCGAAGACTTTCGAGCCGTGACAGCGGATCATACTCGTTGCTTCGAGCGCGAGTGGAACTCGAGGTGACAATTAAGACAATTAAGGGGGAATCTCAAACGATAAATTTGCAAATTTCTGGAATTATATTCTGGAAACTCATTGGAGTCGATCTCTGGAAGATGATTTGTGAAACTCGGTACAGGAAGAAACAGTATTCCTTATCTTTTTTAATAAAATAACAAATAGCAGAGGACGAAGTCTTGCAACGTTTGAAAAATTATTTGTGAAAGCAAATAGAAAATACAGAATGAATTGTTTCGTTGGCAGCCAAATGATCAAATAATTTACAGGAATTGTGGAATTATTTGAAGATAATATCAAGGTGATAATCACATAATCATTTTTCGAATATTTTAATCAAATAATCTGTTATAAGAATCTACGGTTTATATAATTTTTTGCAAAATTCAGGCCAGTTTTACCGAAAACGTATGTTTTAATCCGCATCTGAAATGAAGTTTATAAAATTTGTGAAATAAAATTAAAGAATATATTTTGTTTGGTGGCCCGGCGTTCAAGTGTAATTTAAATGAAAATGAAATAACTATGGGATATTTTTTGATTTGAATATCAAGTCAAATCAGATGATGTTTAAATAACCATTTCTCAAACGTCTCATTCAAATAATATATCAACGTCTGTCCTAAGTGTATGAAAATCCATGGTTTAACAATCTCTCCTAATGATTTGTTTGTAAAATTCAGACCTGCTTCACCAGAAACAGGTATAATACGTTTTAACGTTGCTCACACGTAACATCGAGCGTGAAAAGGTTCGTAACACGCAACTATTACAACAACGGCCGGATGCTAAATATCGTGGCGAACTTTCTCCCTCCTTCTGTCAAAAATTTTGACATTCGTTTTGAACTCTGAACTCCAAGCCAACTCGTCTCAACTCACACAACTGGCTCTTGCAACCATTTCCTCTGACAACGGTGCATACATCTTCCACGTTTATTTATTTCTGCGTACATTTGATACGCGTAACTATCTCTGAAAGAAATTATTTATAAAACATTCGTCTTTTCTTTTCTTCATTAATTGAGCCTTTTGATGCAAGTCAAAAAAAAAAAAAAAAAAAAAAGAAAAGGAAGAATAACAACGAGATCTAAAAGTTCTGTAAAAATGTAATAACATCAGAGAATGTCGCATCTCTTTGCAAAGTTATGCTCCTTAATACGAAAAAAATTGACCGTCACACCATTTTTCGCATTAAACGAAAAACAATTACTACAATTATTATTATTATTATTATTTTAACTACTATGTAATCTTCCAAATTATGTGATTATATTATTATATTATTATAATTATATTATATTATATTCTATCATTATGTTATATTAGTATATTATTATAATTATATTATATTGTATCATTGTATTATATTATTATATTATAATTGTATATATTATAATATAATTTATATATTATATTATTATATTATATATATAATATATTATAATTATATTATATTCTATCATTGTATTATCATTATATTATATTATTATATACAATATGTTATAATTATATTATATTATATTATTATGTTATAATTATATTATAATATATTAGAATATAATTTATATATTATATTATTATATTATATATATTATATAATATAATAATATTATATTATACTATTATGTTATAATTATATTATTATATATTATATTATTATATTATAATATTATCTATACAATATAATTATATTATATTCTATCCGTCTCCAAGACAGATAGATTAACAATCGTGGCGTAAGTAACGCGAATCGGGGCCACGTCTTTCAGATAAAAAGATCGCAATTGCAAGCGAAATTTATCGATAAGCGTGGGGATCCGAGTGTTTTAGATGGTAAACTGCGATAGCTGGAGTTGCTGACGATCGTCGAGCTCGATACGGGTGGTTCCCCGTGCTCGCACAGGACTCGATAAGAGTGATATCCAGATGTAGCTTTGGAGTCCTGATAGAAAGGAAAGCAGAACGAGGAATTCGATAGCGGGAGGGGGCACGGCGTGCAGCGCGATACGAAGCGTATCAAGGTTATGAGGCTCGACACGAGGGAGAGGCACCACGGTTGTAGGATCCAATATCTCGGGAACAAGAGGTTATAGGATTCTAACGGATAGATCCGCGGTGTAATGAGATGTAATACAAGGGACAAGGGAGTTAAGATGACTTTGAGGGTCAATAGGGGGAAATTCTTTGAATTTGGAGATGGCTATTAGGTACGATGATGTTTGCGTTTTTTTTTTTTTTTCTTTTGATTTGCGTATAGAATCAGAAATATATATTGGTATATTAACCCTTCAGTGCATGATTATCTCCGACTCGTAGATTTACGCTTGACAATGTAAAACATTATTGGTTGAACGATAGAAAAATTGAAGATAATCAAAGGTAATTGAAGAAAATGTATATATATACAAGAGAAACGCATAGTGTGGAGGATTTAAATATATAGGAAGAATGATTTTAAAAAATGAAATTATAACAAGAATAGATGACACACTTGAATAAATGAAATATATGTTCCAAGTAGAAATTGCTATTGCTACTGTATTATTTTACTGCAATCTAGTTACTATAGTTACTCTATTATCCTACTGTAATTTCTGTTAAACCTTCAAAGATATGTCCATTACTATAAATAAATTTATAGAAAATTATAAATTGCTCGTGTCAGTTATTAAATACTTTACGTATGGATTCTTTATTTTAATTCCATAATTAAATAATTAAATAACACCTTGCAAAGGAGACAAAAGTATTTGATCTGACTGTAACTGAAATTTTCACTCCTAAAATCCATAATTTATAACATTTTGTTTCAACAAAAATCATCACATTTCCAGTGTAGGAATCCCGGCTTGAGACCCCAATTTGTAGGAATTTTGATAAAAGATGGTTGTTTATTTAAAGATAAATAAAGAAAATTCGTTTAATAATGATTGTAAAGTGACGTACACTATTTTCTTAATTGCTAAACTCGCTAGACTCGCAACTCTCAACTCACTGTCTTCTCTCTGACATCTCGAAACTCACTGCCTTCGTCCTCATCTGCATAAAAATTCGTCATTCATACACACATCCACACAAACGCACACATCCATACACTTAACATCTTAAATGCTAGGACTAGCCATAAACATTCCCAAGGCCCAGGCCTAACTTTCTCTGCAGTACGCCACTTGGGATATCTGGTGGTTGCAATTGTTGGGCACTGGAGAAAGTTCTGGGCCCTTTCCCAGAATTTGCCCATCCCACAGTACTAATAATTATACAATTCAAACGTCACGTTAGAATGACGAAAAATAACCAATCGGGCCGATCAAATTATAAATAAACGATCGAACGATGTTAAAGATAGTTCCATCAAAGGACTCGACAGTTCTATCAAATTTCACTTTGAAACACGCGATGGCTACAAGGAAGCTCGATGGGTCGATTGTCAATTAAAGTGGAGGAGCGTAACAATCGATGGCCGGGCCGCATTTTCGTGTCCTAACGACCATCCGCGATAATCATCTCCCGGCGTTTTCTTCGTTTTCTCGCTTGTAACCCGGGGATCGAGGCCAGGATAGATCCTTCGGTCGATCGACCCGATAATGCCTTCGTTCCCCACCGTAGGTTCGTTCGTATCGGTCACAAAAGCCTGGAAACTTTCTACGACCATCCATCACCGGCCGACTGCGGCTGAGACCGAGCGTACCGGTTTTTCGTCGATTTCGAACCCACGTCCGCCTAGACAAATCGCGGCCATCTGCTTCTTCGACGTGCATCCGACAGGTGCCACGCCGGTTTCCCTCTGTTTCGCGCGATTCTCCTTTTTTTCTTTTTTTCTTTTTTTCCTTTTTTCAATTTTCCATCCTCACTCTACGCGGAGAGTGGAGTGTTGGAATTATCAAGTTAACGAAATAATTGCAGCGGAGGACATAATTGAAAATTTTTTGCACTTAAATCAGGCATTATTATTAGACAGACGTGTACAAAGTTTATAGATAAATAAATTAAAAATTAATTTAAATTGAAAATTAAAAAATTTATAGATATATAAATTTTGTATATCAGACGTATACGAAATTTGCATAAATCAGATATTATTTTGTAAAAAAAAGATTTACTTTGAAACCGGGTTAAAACCGGGTAAAGAGAAGATTTCAATCTTCAAAGTCATGGTAAATTTGGTAACGGTTGAGAAAAAGTTTTTTTTAACAATTATAAATTAATGATATACAAAATTGTGATAATATAAAATAATATAAAAAAATTGTAATAATATAAAATAATATAAAAAATTGTAATAATATAAAATAATATAAAAAATTGTAATAATATAAAATAATATAAACAATTGTAATAATATAAAATAATATAAAAAATTGTAGTAATATGAAATAATATAAAAAGTTGTAGTAATATAAAATAATATAAAATAATATAAAAAATTGGAATAATATAAAACAATATAAAAAATTGTAATAATATAAAATAATATAAAAAATTGTAGTAATATAAAATAATATAAAAAGTTGTAGTAATATAAAATAATACAAAAAATTGTAATAATATGAAATAATATAAAAAATTGTAGTAATATAAAACAATATAAAAAATTGCAATAATATAAAATAATATAAAAAATTTTTCATACTTTTCGAGAAAAAAAACGTATCTTCACGTTTGATGTAAAATTATCCTCTACAGAAAGAAAGAGGAAAAAAGAAAAATTATCTCGCGTCATTACGACAATATTGAAGAACGTCACTGTGTCGTAATATCGAGCAAGTGTAGCGACACGTACGTAGGTGTAGAAAATGGAAGAGTACGGAACGAAGTGCAAGCGGAACCGGAGTTCACAAAGAAATTGGGCGTTGCCGGTCGAGGGAAGGGAACGATAAATGGCGAGATGCGGGCAGCTCAACGAGTTAATTGCGTCGGAGTGAGCTAATGTAGTGGATGTGCATTATCCATAATTTACGCCTACCTGGCGCCACCGCTTAACTGATGCAAAACGCCTCGGTTATAATTTTCGCCTCGCCACGCCTCGAAAGATCACGTTTATTTATGGCTTTCGTTCGTCTTCGAAGATGTCGGGAATCGTGACTACGAATATATGTACGTATATCACGATCGTCCCCGTTTCGATACTTCCGGTTTAAATCGGCATCGAAGTACGCTCGATAAAGTACGTTGATAAAACACACGCTTGAATCTTCCTGATACAACGGAAGCATGGGGAAATATCATGGGCATTAGAGGAGCCAACTAGCATTCGCTCCGGAGATTCGCTATCGAGATCGAATTCAATTGTTTCTGGCGGTAATTTAATTTTAATTTAATGTGGCAACCCAATGTTGCCATCATGATCGCGCAATGGAGTAAAGAAAAACGGTCTGCGTTATGACAATGATCGCAGAACGATGTGAATATATAACTAATTTCAATATTTTATATATTAAAAAAAAAAATTATATATTGAAAATTAGATGCTGGAACGAAGAAATTGATCATTTAATTTAAGTGACTAAAATATTTTTGATAATTTTAATTTAATGTAGTTTATTGCAGATATATATTGTGCATTTATAGTGTAATATTTTTTAACAGTTTTAATGTTTTGAACAGTATTTCGATCTTCATGTTACTGTTAAAAATATTCAAATATTAGTATTGTCAAAATTAGAACTTATATAATATTAGTATTGTAAAAATTAGGACTATAATATTATTATTGTAAAAATTAGAACTTGGAACGAAGAAATTGAGATTATTTAATTAAACGCAGCAATTAGTGACTACAGTATTTTTTGGCAATGCATTGTGCATTTGCAATGTAATACTTTTTCAACAGTATTTTGATCTTTATTTTCCAATCGATTATTCACGAGTATCTCAAGGAAAAAGGGGAAATTTTCTCTAATTTGATACTTGTATTTATATTTTGCATTCTACAGCGTCTCTCGTGTATCTCTGTCATTAAGAATGATAATAGACCATAAAATAAAATCTGCTCCCCTATATGTTCGACTATCCATTGATCTATACTACTGATTCGCGACTATTCCAGGCATCTTTTTAATCAAAGACCTTCAAGAACTGTCTAATCTGAAAGGACGTTCGTTTTCTGATACGATAGATTTCTGATGCGATAGTAGATAGCTTATCTGCTCTATTTTCAGATAAAAGTCGGTTCAAAAACTGGTAGATTAAAATTGAAAAGCCCGAGAGAGTTAATTAACCTAATTCGCTAGTATTGACGCATGTCGTCGTGTCACAGAGTACAGTTCTGAAAGTAAGTAATTCCATTTTTAGTCTAGTTTTAATAAATGTTCGAAAAAACTCTGTCTTTCATTGGATACTTTAGTTTTTCAACTTATTTCATATAAATGAAATTAACGACTAACAACACTACATTCAGAAATATTATTACTACGTCTTACTTTACAATTGCGGGTTTCTAACTTTCAGTTTTGATTTTTTAAAATTTCGATTCTCCCTTTATCCCAATATATTGACCTTATAAATTATTCCAACACGGAATAATTGACGAAAGTAATATCGTTACAGCTTCATTTTATAAACGTACAATTATTCTCCACCTATACTCGGAATAACCTTGCCATTACCAGCTGAAGATTAGGTAAAGGGCAAAAACCATCTAGCTCTGTTATACCGTTTCATTGAGCCGCGAATTAAACCGTCGCATTTATTCCCCTTTAGGACGTTAATTAAAATTCACGAGGAGATTTTTCACGTTTGATACTGATATTCATTGTTCGTGAATTAAACGCAGCATTGGCGCTCCCTCGTGTAATTAACCCGTTCACCAAATCCGCAGCCTTCGAAGCGACACGAACGGTACGCGCAATTTCTTCCTCTCTGGTATTAATTTCCCGCTGTTTAATTTCTTTATCGCAGCCAGGCTATGGTTTCCATTTCAGCGAAAACAATATCGTCGCGTACGCGTTAACGTGTTACCCTCGTGCACACGATGTGACCGAAATATCCTCCGCAATTTTCCTAGTTACTTTCCAAGTAGAGAAAGAATTAAATTAGAATGTACGTGGTTGCAATAGTTTTTTTTTTTTTTTTTTTTGTTTTCTCTTTTGACCTTTTCCAGTTTAATTTCCCTTTTACAATTTATCATTCAAGATTAGAGAATAATTTCCTTTCTCTCTCTCTCTCTCTCTCTCTTGAGTTTTCTAGAATCTGAACGTGATTAAACAATTATAGAATAATTCATAGAATTTTCAAGTAACACGAAGACAAAGATCGCCCGATGAAGATCGGTTAATTTAAATTTCCGGGATGCTTGAAGTAAGTAATGTCAGCCTCTGGCGATAATATCTTATAAATTACAAGAAACGTAGAAAACGGACCGTAGTTAGAAATTAAGGAGATCGTTGAAGTTGAATTTGTCACGAGCGGGTAGATCACTGAATTCGAATTAAAAGGCTCGTCGCGGTGCACGAGGGATGAAAATAGAAATGACGCTCTGCTTTACCGGCTGAGCACGGGCGTCGAGAATGAAAAATAGAAGGGGTGCGCGATGTATATTCCGGATTAACGGCAACGAAATGCAGTTCCCTGATAACCAAGATTAGAAAGACGGATGGCCGGTGGCCGTGTTTCCGGAGTACAAGCATATCCAACTTAAATAAATCTGGATTAAGTGTAAAAGCATTAGTCCCCCCCTCATGGCGTCATTCGCGTGCGTACATCTCCCCGTTTCACTTACAGAGTTCGAGTTCATTCGTACAAAGATAACTCCGATTGATTGAAAATGTGTCCTCTATAAATATCGATAACGACATGGTGTCTCGAATAGGACGTGTTTTTAAACTGTAAGTTTCATTGCAGTTAGATGTTTATTGTGGAGAAACAGTAATTTAGAAATCTGGATATTACTTCAAAATACGTCAAAATGTATTTGAAGATTTATAAACACGTTTCATTGCAGAACTCTGGTAGAGTTTGCTTCGAGGAATAATGAAGATACGAAGAATATCCAAAGTACTAAAATTAATAATAATAGTAATAATAATGTCGGCTTAACATAATATTCACTTTATCAACTGAAAATTCATGCTTAATTAATTGGTGCTAAAGGTCATTATTAGTTGTTACAAAAATTTTTGTAGATTAGCACGTTAAAATTATTATTTATTAGTTTATTGCCAAAAATAAGGAACTATTGTGCTCGAATTAATTTCCAGTGCGTAAAATTATTAACGGAGCGACAGAAAAAATCGTGGATTTCTCATTAAGTGGATTTCTCGAGTTTAAAAAAGGAAAACCGCCGGGGAGGGAATCAATGGGGATTATTATGATGGCGTTAAGCGCCACCCGTCTCGCTCAATTTGCCGCGTTTCATTAGCATCGATTTCTACGCCTCTGAAGGAAAAAGAATTTAAAATGGAAAAAAGAAACAGAGGGGGAAAATTCACCAAGACAATTAAAATGTAAAACGTGCGTCGTGTAAAAGTTGATAATAAAATGAGAAATACATTTTTATTCGTACGTTTGTGCAATATTTCGCACACTCTATTCATATATCTCACGACAGATCGTTATCAAAATCTCTAAAACTGCGTCTGTATGAAATTTTTGGTAGCATAGTAGTAGTTTCTAGTGTCAAAGATAAGAAAATATCACGATGGGGAACGGCGTGGATGTTTAAAAGCGCGAGTAACGTGATTTTCTTTGACACGCAGGGGAAATGAAACAGCGACCTGTTTTCGCCACAGGAAAAACTGCGAGATTGAATTTCCCTCCGTCGAAACGCGATTTTGCTGAAAAGGGGCTTCACGTTAGTCCCGTTTCGTTCCCTTTATCATCTTCCGAACTCGAACGTACGTGATATTTATTTTGCGAAAATTGAAAAAAACGCACGCAACGCACAAAATGTTCACGTACTAACAATTCTATTTATTACAAAAGCGCGTATTGTAAAATTTCCAGAAATTTTACGAAAAAATTCGTCTGAAGATTTTCGAGTAAGAGCCTAAAGATACCAAAGAGTAGTATTCTAGTATAGTATTCTATAATATAGTAGTCAGTAGAAATGAAAAGATAAAGAAACGAGTAAAACAGCAGAATTAAACATCTCAAACAATTGGTACAGGATGGTCACTGAAAGACCGAAATGATATAAAACAGAAATAACTTTTACAAACACATGTTTTTTAAATTTTTTATTATTTTATTTGGAAATATGATTGATGGATTTTTTTTCAGTATTACGTATGAAAAACATCTCTCAAATGACCACCATTTTTCGAGCAAGAGCCTAAAGATACCAAAGAGTAGTATTCAGTCAGTAGAAATGAAGAGATAAAGAAACGAGTAAAACAGCAGAATTAAACATCTCAAACAATTGGTACAGGATGGTCACTGAAAGACCGAAATGATATAAAACAGAAATAACTTTTACAAACACATGCTTTTTAAATTTTTTATTATTTTATTTGGAAACATAATTGATGGACTTTTTTTCAGTATTACGTATGAAAAACATCCCTCAAATGACCACCATTTTGAAGACTAAGTACAAGTTCTCAGTGGCTACCCTGTTTGAACACCAGTCCCGGAATTATTCCATCGTTTACCGATCCACCGACGAAAATCGATGACCTAATCTTTCGAAAACGATAAACTAGCCCATCTGCTTTGAAAAGAAAAAAAAAAAATCCCTCTGGCGGAGGATAAACGAAACACAGTCGCATCCCTATCGATCCCAACACAGAGGGGGGAGGAGGGGGGCGCCAGCATTTTTAAGCGAGTCACCCCGCGTGCTCGTACGCGTTTATAAATAAAGCTTGGACGTGATGCGCGAGCGTACGATGCGTCAGCCTCGCGAGGGTTAATCCCTCTAATTAACTGTCGCGCGTTCTTCCGGTGCGGCTGGATTAAAGCGTGCTTAGCGTCTCGCCAAGGGGTCGCGAGAGAAGTCGCCCCCTCGCCTTCAGCGAAGGGGACAACGGAACGCGACTGTAAAGGGAAACTGGGGCGCGATTCCACTCGCGAGTTGACGCGAATTTATTTCGACCAGGCCGCGGCAGCGGGACACGCCGGGTATTAATCATGGAAAGTAGTCGTACAATCGCACCCCAGCTGCGAAGGTTACCCGGTTAATCCGCTCTATTTTTGGTCGCCAAGGTTCCAGATTCATCCACTTTCGAGTTTCAATTTTATCGAGGCATTTGACGTCGTAAAATACAGACGAGTGATTGATCGAAGAGAAATTGGTTATTTTCGTAGAATTGCACGCTGTTTTTATGTCGCCTGTATGGCGATTAGATTATCACTCTGATGGGGAGGAAAGATTATTGTACACATAGATAACATATGTAGATTATTTTGCTGTGTAGAAAATTTAGAAAATTGGGATAAGCTGAAATGTTCAAATGTGCACAATGATTTGTCTATTGACGATTGAGTGATTGAGGAAAAATTGGTTATTTTCGTAGAATTGCACGCTGTTTTTATGTCGTGTGTAAAGTATGGCGATTAGATTGTCACTCTGATGGGGAGGAAAGATTATTGTACACGTAGATAACATATGTGGATTATTTTGCTGTGTAGAAAATTTAGAAAATTGGGATAAGCTGAAATGTTCAAATTTGCACAATGATCTGTCTATTGACGATTGAATGATTGAGGAAAAATTGGTTATTTTCGTAGAATTGCACGGTGTTTTTATGTCGTGTGTAAAGTATGGCGATTAGATTGTCACTCTGATGGGGAGGAAAGATTATTATACATGTAGATAATGTACGTGGATTATTTTACTGTGTAGAAAATTTAGAAAATTTTGATAAATTGAAAAATGCTCAAATTTGCACAATAATCTGTCTAATGACGAGTGATTGATCGAGGAAAAATTGGTTATTTTCGTAGAATTGCACGCTGTTTTTATGTCGCGTGTAAAGTATGGCGATTAGATTATCACTCTGATGGGGAGGAAAGATTATTGTACACGTAGATAATGTACGTGGCTTATTTTACTATGTGGAAAATTTAGAATATTTGGATAAATTGAAAAATGCTCAAATTTGCACAATGATGTGTCTATTGACGAGTGATTTGATCAGAAAGATAAAATTCATCGTTCACATATAAATACACTATGAACAGTATTAAAACACAAGGGTAAAATCATCTTAGTGGTCCTTTGAAACTATAAATGGCAAAAATGGTAAAAATCACTTTAACAAGATTAGCATCAGGCTAGATCAGATCAAAAATCGTACCTAATAATTGTAAATATACTGAAATGAACTAAAAATTAATTTTGTTATTTCGTCATACGTGTATATTACGACAAATGACAAAAATTGGTTACAAACAACATGAGAAATATCGTATCGAATTTCTAATCTCCTTTTGGATAGATTGTCTTTATTCTGTTAAAAAAAAAAAAAATTCATCTCGTCTAAAATTGGCCAACGTATAACCATTCCGAGCGAATATTTCATTTTTCACGTTTCATTTTCTTCTGCTGCACGCGCAGCGACACGTGACTCGATATTTTTAAATGGCAAAAGCGCACACGCCGGCTGAAAATAAAATTCCTACGAGGTACGGAGACTGACAAAAAACACACTCCGGTAATAATCTAATTACACGCCGTACGAGTAATCGATACACACAAAGGCCGATAAAGGTATGATATTCTAGCGCTTCGCCTTCCCTCTAAAAACTTAATGGATGACATTGCCCTGTCGCGTTTCGTATGCACCAACCTAATACGTATCATGCAAAAACCATGAATCTATCCGGCTCGTACTAGACAGATCTCATGCAAATACCTGGATCTACGTAGGCGACGAGCCGTCTTTCAGCTGTCAAAATAGATCTTTGATACAGCGGGGCTACGAATTAATTCGATGAATATCGCAAGAGAAAGATTTGATTAATGACACGTAGTAATCAATCTCCTTTTGTTCCCAAACTTTCGTATTAAAATTCCTGCAATTCTTAGCAATTAAACCGTACTGATTTTACAAATCAACAAAGCTAACGTCAATCCTCACCTAATTTGACATAATTTTTCTATATAGATATTAATATAATAATAAATTTGTTTCCAAATCGTTTGAACAATACATTGCCTTCTAATTATCACACATGCATTTGATTAAGCATCTTTAGAAGAAAATGCGCATTGGTATTTATAGTTTTAAGTATACGTAGTTGTAACAAACAAATGTTGAACGAAACTAGAGAAAATAATTGCTCACTTGTACACGATTTTGTGTGGAACTTACAAACAATTGAACAGAAATTTAAATTTACCTACTACAATTAATAAAACGAAGAACGGATAAGGGTTAAAAGATCGAAACAGATCTCCTTCACTTCTTGCAACTTGTATTATACTATTTACTAAAAATATTCCACTTAACTAAACGAGAATGATTGAACATGGTAAAATTTAAATTTTCATAATTATCTGCTCTGTCGATTAGTTTCACCTTCGTGAACTTCTTTCCTTTTTTAAACGATCAGGCAAAAATATCTTAATTTACATCAACGTGGTACAAACTTTCACAATCAAAACCTTGGCCACTTTGCGACAAACCAAACTTCAAATAGAAACCACCGAATATAATCGAAGCCCAGTCTCCCAGGCCAATCACTCTCGAAATATCCAAACCGAAATCCCCGATCCACGAACCTCAAATTTCCCAAATAAATCTCGACGAACCATTTCACAACGTCCTGACCCGCGTACATCTCAGCTCTCAAACAAGTATCAGTTGTTTCTTTAAAACGTCTGCAACAGTTGTTTTTTTTTAAACGTTTCTACAATAATATCTGTACAAAATCTACAATTTGAGATTATCGGCAAAATTTGCCTAAACGAATGATTCTGAGACAAAGGAACGAACCCTGTTTCAAATTTGCCACGATGGCGAACAATAGTTGGACGGACGCGAATGGAGGGTTGTGTCGCGTGTTCGAATGGGAAGTGGAACTTTCTGGACTAACGTAAACCGAGGGTCGAATCGATTCGTTTCGAAAGGCGAGACGATCGCTTTGAGAGGAGAATAGAAGAGGCAAGTAACCTCGGTTGACCGAGCACCGGGCCAGAGGTCATCGTGGTCGATCTCCGTGGACCGAATTGCAGAGGAATGTCGCGCGGTTCCGCTACAAAATGCATTACCTCCGGGATGTTCCACGTGTCCAGCTGTGTGTATTCCCTCTTCCAACCGACGACACCGCGAGAAGAGCCCTCAGTCTCTGACAAATTAACTTACCGGCGCCATTGCTCTTCCTCGTTCGTACGTTCTTTCGTTGTCTTGAACTCAGGGGAGAAACTGGGGTGCGATTTTCGAACGATGCGATTCATTGGACGTTGGATATCCAGATTGGCGTTTCCAGCCATTTTCTTTTCTCTCGATACCTGGCCGGTGCTTTTTTGGATGAATTCTGTCGAATGAACTCTCAACGCGTAACGTGTAATCATTGCATAATTTTATATGATGTCTGTCTCAATTTATCGAATTATTGTCCATTACCCAGAAACTTACCAACTGACAGAGAATTAGTTAAACATGACTTCGCGATTCTTATTTCGCAAAAAACTTACCAACTCGTGGGGCAACTCTTGTTCAAACTTTTGAATTTTCTGTACCATTTGTTATACTGTTTATTCAGTGATATTTGTCTGAACAAATGTGAAGCAAAACCAAGCAACAGAATATAACCAACATGCATCTTTCTTTCGATAAAAATCTTCAAGCCAAATTTACTCGACCTCAGAGGATTCGTGGCTTTCTGCATAATTTATTACCCCCCATTGGCCAATCTCTTAAACAAAAATATCCTTAACTTAACAAAAATATCCGTCACTTCTTTCTCCTTCTTCAAAGAAAAGAAAAGAAAAAGAAAAAGGAAACCAATTCCAAAGATCAATATGTATGTACCTTTTTCCAATATGTACAATCCAAGCATAACACAGCGAGCAAATCTACGCGAATAATCCGTTTGGATCTTGGGCTTGGTTGACAGGAAAATCCGACGCGATTTTCGAAAATGCCGAATGTCACATCGAGAGCCGAGAATAGGAGGCGAAAACGCGGGCAGGAACGAAATATTCCTCGAGATAAAGGTAAATGCGGTGGCAAATAGATCGGGAGTCGATGGGGGAGGGGAGGGAGGGGGGAGAGGGCGCGGAAAGGGGTAGATTCGACACGAATATTCATCAAACTATCACCGGTAGACCGGGTTGCATCGGTCTCATCGATCGGAACGATTGAATGCCATTCGAACACACGTTCGACTCTGCTTTTCATCGTACAGAGATCTTCGATTACTTTGTACGCCGTGTCTGAAAATAGCCCCCCCCCCCCAGTCCCCTCCCCCTCACCTCGCGGCTCGATCGATTAAATCGGGACAAATGAAATATCGGTGTCGGCTGTAATTGGAGCGTGAATCAGTGAATTCACTGACAACGAGAGAAAGAATTAACTAGTGGAAAGAAATACGCAGAAAGGGGGGAGGGGGGGGGGTTGAACCGCGGGAATGGTCCGAATTGGAATTTACTATCGGATTGGGATGATTAATTAACAGGATGTAGCGCGCAATGTACAAACGATTAAACGGCGATTTTTTGTAGAACAACAATGTTCTTTAATATGATAATGGCCATTGAATTTTACATGAATTTTGATTAATGAAATTGCAATTTGACAACGAAGGTGTCATAAATATAAAATACGCAAGAGTCTTTATTTTGGTCTTATTTCGATAATTCTATTGTCATTTCATCGCGTTCGTCGCCGATAATTTGATGTAAATAATAATAATTAATTTTAAATAATTTGAAATATTTAATTTAAATAACAGAAATTGTTAATTCGGCGCTGTTTGCGATTTTACAAACAGATAAATAATTGCTGGTCGTTACATTTTATTATAATATATTAATCGTCAGTTATATAAAAAACAGGAGAAATTTGGAATAATCGACGTAACAGACTTGAGCAAAATAAAAATGTATAATTTACTTTTATTTTAGTGAAATATTACCTTTTGCAATATTTTTTGATTATATTCTGCATAGTAATTCTTTCCTTTTCGATGTATAGATGAAATATCTTGAAAACTTATCTCGTTTAAACTTATCCGTTTGATTTTTGAATGAGACATTTCACTTACATTCCACTGTCTAGTAGTTTATACTTTAGGATACATTTCTATTAACAAGAGATCATTATATCTAAAAAAAAAAAAAAAAACAATTTAATTATTTTTAACAACTCTAGTTATCATGAATTTTCATATTTTCGTGCAATTGTCCGCATTGTCGCGAGTTACAAAAATAATTATTAATTATAATTATGCGCGCAAACAATACAAAATACGCCGTGAAGTGTTATATATTCCTCCGTCCAGAATTTCGTTAAATTTTGTTCAAATCGAGAATCAGTTGATGTCCAAGTGGAATGACAGAGTATGCATACGCAATGAATCTGCTGCTGATCAATTCGATCACCGATCGGAACCACGAAGCTCCATCATGAATTCAAGAAAGAGGTGGAAGGATTTCGGTTAATCGGCAGGGGATATCCAACGGGTGAAATCTCTTCGTCTACCACGTGGGGAGCAACGAAATGGTTTTGAAACGTGGCCAAGGCCTTAAGTCACCTCCAATCGGTCGGATGCCCTGGTGGACATGGCCAGCGAATAGTTCCATCCGATTATCGCGATGCCGGCTTAACGTCTTCTCGGCACTTCGCGCAAATCCACCGAGAGAAGCCCTCGCTTTATCGAAAAAAGTCTTACTTCGGCAAAAAATGATTGGCGATTTTTCGACGTGAATTTTACGACAACGACTGAACTCGAAATAGGAAAATTAAATTTTCCTTTCTTTCCTTTTTACTCGGGATTTATTTAGATACCTGTTAGATGCGTTTGATCTGGATTTGATGAAATTCCAAAGAGACTGAAAGTTTCATAGTTCAGAGAGACAATATTTGGCATGATTCATTAATAAAGTTTGTATGAATGTAGAAGAAACACAGAAATAGAACAGAAGATGGCCAGAGGGATAGTATCCACTTGATAAAACTGAATTAACTTCTTCGGCTAGTAACTGGTTGACGGACCATAACGAGTGACCAAACCGTATACAATAATTCGTCTTCTTTTTGAATTCATCGGTATATCTCTGGATAGAAAGGGTAATAAATTTATTACTTACTATATTTACTATACTAGGAAGTAATAAATTTATTATTTGTTTTGTTTCAATTAACCTAAACGGATTATGTTTCAATTAACCGAAAACTGAGAAAATATTGCAATTTTGGGCCAAATATTCTCGACGCGCAAATGGCTAAATAGAAAACGTCAAAATTGAGTAATTTCGTTGTAGATTGAGTTCATTTCGTTGAAGAATCGTATGAATTGAAATTCGTTTGATAATTGCAATATGAATGGGACAAATATCGAGATTGGAGCACCATGAACGAATGAATTCCTCCTTGTTTTAATGAAATTTCAAAGTGTTTTATAACACATACTACATTCAATCTACCGTGAATTTTAAATTACACAGAATTTTTGGACAGTGTGTTAGAAATGTATACTTTCTTCAGCATCTGTGTGTGTAAAAATGAATTAGAAACGTACACTTTCTTTATCACAAAAACTATCAAATATCAACGAACCGCTACAATTTTTGTGCTTCAAATTTGAAGCGAATGCAACAACTGTTCCAATAGTTGCAAGCGAACATACATATTATATATAAAGATCCAGAAGTGTCCATCTGAAGTGTCCAAATATTTATGTACCGTAACTTGCGAAGAAGTTCAACGTCCGAAGGAAAATATCGCGAGAAGAATTAACAAATAATCTGTCGGCCGGCCGGCAGTTCCTCTTTAAACATTCAATGTGCAAAGCGGCCTGACCGAACGCGATCAACTTTTTCCCCCGCTATTAATACCTGCCCTTTGCCTGCCACTATATTAAAAGTGAGTCGAACAGCATCCGGGGAGCAGACGGTCACCGTAAACGCGAAACTTTAGCAATTAACCAGGCTGTCGCGCGCTTTTCCACCGTTATTCCAGACTCTGGTCGAGTCGACACTCGATCGCTGCCCTCTCCCCCCCTCCCCAAAAAAATTCTGCCCAGTGATTATTCGATCCGACTTATCGTCATTGGTCATCGTTCAATCGCCTCGATTTCGTCCAACGACCAAACTCCATTTTCCAATTACTCGTTTCGAACGATATTTTACGATAGCGAAACGACAAGTTGCAAAACATTTTCAAAATTAGTGTAATTAATTGTTTAATTTGGGGGAGTTAATGGTGTGACTGTTTTTAATATTAAATCCAAGCAAGATATATATATATATTTTTTTTTTTTGTTGCGAATGTATCTATTTTATACGTGTAAAATATTTACATTTTTTATATATTACATTTATATATTATACATTCATATTTATACATTATATATTAAATATATATAAATATATAAATATATTTACATTTTTTATATATATAGTAGAAGTATTATATATAAATATATAGTAGAAGTATTATATATATATATATAGTAAAAGTATTATATATAAATATATAAATATATTTACATTTTTTATATATATAGTAAAAATTAGAGTGATAGCGGTGTCTCTTGGGTCCTGAAATCCAAACGATATCAAAGGAATTTTATCGACAAAAATATTGGAAAACAATTAGTTTTATAAAATTGAATTAAAGAAAATCGCTTATTATTAGATATGTAGATATTATTGTAGCACGATGTAATTTATTTTCCAGTGATTTTTCTATTATTATTCAATATGTCAGATGGTACCTGCCCATCATGATTTACGATACATGAAAAATCAAGCAACTGGTCTAACTTTCCAGTAATTTTTCCAATAACTTTCTAATTCAATATCGTGAAATTCGCTCGAAGCTGGTTCTTCCCAGTTTCATTTATACCGACAGCTATTTGTGGTTTACTAAAGAAAACTTTCAAATGACGTTCTTTTTCTTTTTGCTTCTATCATTCCCATTCATCAATAATAAATCAGTTCCTTTGATCATCGCTGTACACCATCATCAGGATCCTCCTGAAACATAGAACGGGCTCTCACTCGGAGAAATAGAGTTTACCGAGACGAGAGAGAGTTCGGAGAATTTCGAAAAATTCCGCCTGTAATTCAGAACGATTCCGAAAACTCTAAAACACTTATCCAATATCTCTGGATTGCGGTGGATTCCCGCAGATAATCTGCGGGAAGCCCGGCCAAAAAACGAAGAAAGAAAAAAAAATAACGGGAAGCCAGCAATTGCGAAAGCACGAGACAGGCCGTCGTACAGGAACACGAAACACGAAAACGCTAAACTAGAAAAGTTGCCCAACCCAATTAGCTGGCGCGCAATTTCCAGATCCGCCGGTTTTCAAGCGTCAAACCTTCTCTCTCTCTCTCTCTCTCCTCCTCTCTCTCTCTCTCTGTCTGTCTTCCAGCCGAGGTTCCAGGAAACCGGTGCACGTCGTACGTGGAATCGACTTATAAAAATGTCGATGCCGTTCCCCGCGAGCACGGGCCATTTTTACAGAGGACGCTTCCAAGTTGGCGCCTATCCAACCTCTCTTAACCTTCCTCATGCTTCCGCGTATCGTTCCTCGACGACGTCCGGACGAAGAGGGAAAGAGATATCTCCCCGGCAGAGGAAGAGAAAGACCTCTTCCGGATCAGGAAAGTCCCAGGGACCAATTCGCAATTTTCTTGGATCGTGTTTAACCATTTTCCATCCGTGGACGAAAATGTCTGGCGACACGAAGTCGCATGATGCTTCCCACGCGATATTTCGCGGCCTGTTTCTTCCTTTTCTTCTTTTTTATATTATTTTTGTTGGAATGTGATACTAATCACGACATTTGTTAATTTGTAGCGACAACTTCGTTATTAAGATAATTGTTCTTCGTTCGTTTCTTCCTCCTGTTCGTATTTCGTCTCATGGTTTTTTCTATACTAAACTGTTGATGATTAAACCTGCCTTGTTATAAACTACAGCCTACGTTAATTTTAAATATTGCAATAAACTTGGAGATTGTAACGTTACGTTATATGAGGTCGGATGACACGATAGCAGATATTTTGACGAAACTGCTTGTGACCTGCGAACATGTCAAATTTACCAAAGAATTAGATTTATAAATTAGAAATTAGAATGTCGTGGTTAAAAGGGAATGTTGAATCGTGATACTAATCACGACATCTATTAATTTGTAGCGACAACTTCGTTGCTAAGATATTTGCCGTTCTTCGTTCGTTTCTTCCTCCTGTTCGTATTTTGTCTCATGGTTTTTTCTATACTAAACTGTTGATGATTAAACCTGCCTTGTTATAAACTAGACCCTACGTTAATTTTAAATATTGCAATAAACTTGGAGATTGTAACGTTACGTTATATGAGGTCGGATGACACGATAGCAGTCAAATTTACCAAAGAATTAGATTTAGAAATTAGAAATCAGAATGTCGTGGTTAAAAGGGAATGTTGAATCGTGATACTAATCACGACATCTATTAATTTGTAGCGACAACTTCGTTGCTAAGATAATTGCCGTTCTTCGTTCGTTTCTTCATCCTTCATTCGTAGTTTGTCTTAGCGTGCCGTCGTGGTTTTTTCTGTCCTAAACTGTTGATGATTAAAGCGACTTGTTGAAAACTAGTCTCTACATTAATTTTAAATATTCCAAGATTATATTTCAAACGAGATTCTAAGGTCTCGATGAAATTTTGAAGAAATTGAAGTACGAGTGCGAGAAATTATAAAAGATTTATAGTACCGCGATGCATTCTGCTCACGAATGCTAACGTAGACGCGTTTATTTCTACCAAAGTTGAGAGTAAGTGCAAAATTTATTAGCCGGTAGCGTACGTCAATAGTGCAGCACACGGTAGTAGCGTCAGATTATAATTGGCTGACAATAGTGACTGTTGGTACCCAATGAACGTCAGTTGTTGGGTAAATATAGTCGCCGATATTGAGCGTTACATATTGGATGACTATATATCGTTAACAGCGAAAAAGTTAATTGATTGATACATCTCGAATTTTTGAACAATAGATTTACGATAAAAGAAATAAAAATTTTAATAATATTTTGAGATACTTTTGGTACTATTATAACAGATATTTATAATGTAGTATAACAGATTTTATGTATCTGAAAGAGATTCTATCCCAAAATATTCTGAAACGTCGAAATGTCTTCAACATTTGACGATTTTCTAAAATACGCTGCGAAAGATATTTTTAACAATAGCATCTTTCAAATATTCACGAAGGCGATTTTCTCTAGAGAAATATTCTATTTTTATATTAAAATATTATCGTTAAAAAGTATCTCGAAATATTCTAAACTACTATAAAAGATTTTTAACAATATCTTAAAATATTCAAGAAGGCGATTTCCTCTAGAGAAAGATTATATATTTATATTAAAATATTATCGTCAAAAGTATCTCGAAATATGTTAAAGTATAAAAGATATTTTTAACAATAGTACCTTAAATATTCAAGAAAGATTATATATTTATATTAAAATATTGTCGCCAAAAATATCTCGAAATATTCTAAACTATCACTGAACCACGTTAAATAATAAAGAATCGAGAGACACAAGGTACAAAAGAAATTCTGCTTTCATTACTGAAATTACCATTATTAAAAACACTCTAAAATATTCGTCCGTTTCATCGAAAAGACTTTTCAACGTTCAGCGTTCCGCTAGCGTTTCGAGACGCTACAAGTTTGTCCAAGATTTGACGAACAAAACAACAAATCGCACGAGCAAATGACGAACAAGAATAAAAGAGTCTGGCGAACGAAGAGCGAGCAAGTAAAAAGCAAAATAAATCGATACAAAACAAACGAGCACGGTAAGGAAATGTTTCATTTTGCGGACGAGGCGTTTACCCAGGGAAGGAAACCAGACACGCGGTTCGCAACAAGTTCGGAACAAGTAGCTACAGCTAGCGGAAAGACGCTTAATTGCTCAACTTCCATGGCCTAGTTCCTCCCCCAGTGGGTTCTCTCCTTTTCCATTTTTCTTGCAAATCCTGCTCGCGTCTCGAATTCAGATTCCCTTTCACCAACGAGCGAGCGCTGCATAATACTAACGCATGGTAATAAATGAATGAGAAAAATTTGTTTGAAACATGTGAGATAAGATTCGAAGAGGCGTTCCAACATTCGGCGAGTTCACGTTTCATTTCGTTGATGGGTGAAGTTGGATGGTAGCAAGGATATTAATTGACGATGATCGTCGGCCTACTTGACGTCAGACTAATATCCTGTCCTGCAGCGTGATAATGAAGCGACTGGCAAATGTAATCGGACGCGATAAGCACGAGATGAAACGAGGAAGGGGGGATCGAAGCTTACGGAGTTGCAGCGTGAAACATTCGGGATTGATTAACAGCGATTTCGATGCGCGCCTTGTCCCTTGAAATTTCAAACGCATTGACATTCGAAATTCACGCAAAATTTTATTCAGTATACTCGAGACAAAATATCGTGAGATGAATTTTCCTTCTGAGCGATCTTTTCGATTAATTCCCTGTGTTGTATGATTTTGCAAGAAGTAATTAAATTCGCGAACTTTTATACATTTTCGAACCTTTTGGAGAAAGGTTTCTAAATATATATGTATATTCTTTTTTCCATGTGTGCAGTTTCTTCATTTGTGAAGATTGTCTGACTACATACGGTCCGTTTCTACTTATTTCTACTTTATCGTTGAAAGTTAAATCGTAGGTAATTTGTCGAAAGTCACGGTAGAACAGTAGCCGATTATCCGAAACATCGATCCAAATTTCGATCATCCGAATATAGCCTGAATTATGTATGTTCACGTTCAAACTATATGTCGAGCAATTTATATTTTGGGACACGTGTCCCTGCCTCAAATGCTCTATTTTAATGCCTCGTCAAGTGAACTACCTCTCATTTATATGAAAATACTATTAAAGGAAAAAGAGTGGTTCTGAAAGATTGAAAGATAAGTTAAATATTATTGAACGTTTAAACAAAGAAAAAAGCGAAAATACACATAATTTAGTCATAGAATATAACGTTAGAGAAATGTACAACTAATTA
Organism: Frieseomelitta varia; assembly: GCF_011392965.1. NCBI lineage: Eukaryota > Metazoa > Arthropoda > Insecta > Hymenoptera > Apidae > Frieseomelitta > Frieseomelitta varia. Next base: position 4,219 of record NW_025110507.1, on the reverse strand, counting down.
CATTAAAAATAGCGAATCAACGTTATTAGAATTTCAAACTAACTTGGATAATAAGAAAAATGGATTGATTCAAGAGAAAGTTCTTGAATTGCTCATCGAGTGGAGAAGTAAATGAAAATTTTCTACCGATTATTAAATACATAATCCTTTACGTGACGAACATTCGTATTT
>NW_025110507.1:0-3930 GCF_011392965.1 Frieseomelitta varia | reverse complement strand
CTAGTTACATTAAAAATAGCGAATCAACGTTATTAGAATTTCAAACTAACTTGGATAATAAGAAAAATTTTCAGATGGATTGATTCAAGAGAAAGTTCTTGAGTCGCTCATCGGGTGAAGAGGTAAATGAAAATTTTCCACCGATTATTAAATACATTCGTATTGGAAAAGTATTCAATTTATTTAATCTCCAGACACTTAGTTCAAATAATCTACTATAATTTTACTAAAATCTACCAAAATTCTACTATAATTATTATCAATAAGAAGAAGCAAAGTCCTTTTTCTCTTCTTTCGTCTGGCTCGGTCTCATTTCCCTTCGGATTCAAAAACACGGCGAGAATCTCTTCAATTTCATTCAGATCAATCTCAATTTGTTGTCAATGAATCTCTTGACGATCCTTCGATCGTTACGAGAAAAAAAAATTCATACTTTCTCGACGAACAACCAGACTGAATCTCGTTACTGCTAAAAACCCCCCGGATTCCGCGTTTCGCCAAAAATCGCGGAGGAATCTCCATTAAGCGAGTCGAGGGAAGCGTTAACAGGGTTAACCAAGCCGGAAGAATCCACCCTGAGGAACGTTATCTCCGCGACTGTTTCAACAGCGCGGGGAGAATGCAAACACACAACGTCAGACGAAGTGAGTAGTGTCTGCTCCTAAAAGCAGTCGCTCATAGACTTGAAAGGCCATTTTCGGCTCGGCGAATAATTCAGCCGGCTCGCGTCGGGGGCGAAAAGTGGCAGGTTATCCCGACCGGGAGTAACGGAATAACGACGGATGCGACGAGGAAGAGGAGGAGAAGAAGGAGGGTGTTGTACACCCTAAGTTGAAACGACACACATCCAGCCCGTCGGAAGGGATCCTTCGTGCATCCGGCGGACGAGCTTGTTAAGTTCAACGCGGATCGATACGCCGATCTCTCCGGCGAGCGGAGCGTGTTGGAAAAGTTAGGTTGCATTAGGGAAATTTTGATCGATGACAGTGAGCAGACGGAGGATGGGTGGGTCGAACTCGCGAGTGGTGATGATGAATTGAAGCAATCGGAATTTTTGTCGGGCATAAGAATATCTCGGAGGTCCGAATGTTGGGGTAATCGTTGGTTTTATCGATGTTATATAATTTTAGATTGTTACAGTGGTTGTGAAAGAAAATTTACCGACATTTATACTTGAATTTAAATTTAAATTTGTGTGTGTGTGTGTGTGTGTGTGTGTGTGTAAATTTAAATTTATATTTATATATATACATATATTTAATTTGATCGATAGTTTCATTAATATTATATTGTAATGTAACAATAGTATTGTCAAGAAAAGAATTTGCTATTTAACACGTATTTTAATAGTTGATTATTAAAAATTATTATGAAACAACTTCATACAGGCCTTTGAATTTTACTAGAAACACAAAAGAGTGTTTGTAGTAAAATTCAGAAATTTGTGTTGAAAATCGTTCCCCCAATTTCTTGATCAAAACCTATAATTCAAACATCTAGTGAAGAGAAAAAGGAAGTTTAAAATTAGGAAATTTGGAAAATTTGGAACTTCTATCGGGAATGTAAGTGTTAGGCTTGAATTTGTAAATCTGTTACCAGTAACTTTAGAAATTCAATTTCTACGATGACGATTTGAATCTGTACGGTCGATAAGGAATTGATAAAGTTCCCTTCGTCTTTGTTATCCAATGCTAGTCCAGTAATTGTTAATTTTAACACCTTTGATCTCACTTAGGATTAGCTAGGTAACTTTCTACCTGATGGAGGTATTATTTGTAGGATAATTAGTTCTTGGAGGCCTTAGAGAAAGCCTGTGTTACAAGTTGCTGCTGCTAACGTAATGCAATTGTATACTCATTCTGAGGCACATTGTTTAACTAACATACATTGTTGAACAGCTAATGCAACTACCCACCATGCTCCATTGTTGCTCCATTGTACTCTGCGATGTGCATAATATTATTTCAACGAAAATGTCTTCAACCCTACTCACACTGCGTGATTTTCTTTATGAATCTGGTGTGGCGAGTTCATTTGCACATTCCAACAAATAACAACAGAAATGTATAATACATACGCATAAAATCGAAAATTCGATTCCTTGATAATGTTGAACATAAATGAGGAATCTCAAAATTTCATGGTAACTTGTGAAAAATTATCTCAATATAGAGATAGATTTTTTTTTATAAAAAAAAATAGTCTTTATGTTTTAGATACTTATTTTCGCATGAAGTTGTAAAATTTGAATAACAATTTGAATAGCAGAGAATTACGATATTTTCTACTATCAACTCTACAGGAACTTTTCTCTTTATACAAATTATCATTTTAATTCAAATTTTTCCGAAAACTTCTCCAATTTTAAACAAGCTGCAAGTAGTATGAATCTTTTTCTTTCTATTTTGCCACACAAATCCTAATTTTTGTACCAATCTTTCAAAAACTTTAAACAAACATAATAAAAGATTATAAAAGGTTAAAAGTTATAAATAAAATGTAATTCCTGTAAATAAATTTTAGTAATTCATTATTTAAATTTTACGTTCACAACGAATTCCGAGTTTCGAATAATATCTCGAACATTACACACTAACTGACAAATAAATGTTATTCCTGAACTCTGCACCATTTATTCTCCATCTTAATGTATCTCTTTTGAAAAACGAGATATCGCACGATTCTAGCATTTCAAAGAAAAAAATTGATCTACAATCAATTGACACTAAAATCTATATAAAGAGATTCGACATTCGATTTTATTTCTACATTCTCCGTGACAGCTGGTGAAAAATTTCAAATGCAACTTCAGGATCGTCGCAATCCTCGACGACGCCAGTCAAACAGTTGTTCGACGCTAGTGCGGGGAATTGGAATTGGAACGAGCTTCTCGCTGCGAAATCCGAATGCACTCGAAAACCGTTTCACCCGGCGTTTCGGACTTTCAAATTGGCTCGCTGCGAAATCGGGCTCCTCCCGAAGCACCCTGTAATTATCACCGAACGGAATAAGAAGCGGCTTGGCCTCTGAAACGTCGGAATTTACCGCGGTTCACTACTATCGTCTTCGCGTAGAAACGAATTCCTTGTCGTCGCGAGTAATTACAGTGATCGTCAACGCTGCTAATGCCGGCCTCCTCGAAATTTATTAGACACCCCTCGTGTACTCTAACACACGCTGCAACGTGGCGAACAACAGGCCCTCCGGCCTCTTGTGATCGTTCTCGTGGATATTGTCGTTTGAAGAAACAAGAAATGCTTGAAATAACTCCGTCGAGAAACGAGTCAATATTGTTTTTGTTTTACTCGGAAACTCGAGTGGTAAGGCTTGTGGAAATAATTTCTTACAGGAAATATTTCCATGTTATACAGGACTGGGCATCTGAAATAGGCCGTATTCTATACACATAAGAAATTATAAATTATATTATCACAAAATTTAGACGTATTGCGTTCTATTATAATATAAATATTATATTATTATATTAATATACAATATAAATATTCCAATATTATAATATAAATATTATAATATAAAAATTATATTATTATATTAATATTATTGTCAAATATTGTCGTAATATTAATATATATTAATAATTTAAATTTAATATGTACTTAATATATATAAATTTAATATATATTTAACATACGTATATCTAGGGACGAAATACATTTAGAACGGATCAGATATTTAAGCAAAATAAGATATGAAATAGGTCTATTGCATTCTACCAAATCATATATTTGGTAATATTCATTAAAATCTAAAGCGTATTCTATAGAATGCGCGCACAGAGAATTTACAGATATCAACCATGTTATAACTAAAATTAACTTGAACTAAAATTAAACGCACGCATCCCACGATGTCCCTGCGATATCCCTCGTCGTCCATCGGTGGCCCGCTGGGGGCCCAATAGTTTACTTA
>NW_025110506.1:0-117975 GCF_011392965.1 Frieseomelitta varia | reverse complement strand
CAACAGCGATTAAAAAAAAAAAAAAAACAAAACGAAGTTATGGAAAAGATCAAATGAAATCAGACAAAAAGAGTAGCAATGGGAAGACGGATTATAGATCGGCCGTTATGTTAGAAAGACCGACGGGTGAAAAAAAAAAAAAAAAGGTCTTGGTGCTTATATAATCGTGTGCAAGCAATTGCCTTTTTGTTATGTATGCGATTATGGAAACGTTAGTGCCAGTTGCAGCAGCAAGGGCGTTTTCATCGAGAGCTGCTACAAGAGCTCTTGTTTTCGTTTGGTGCTATTATTAAGGTCGAAACGCAGTTCGAAGAGCAATGATTTTGTATCCCAAATTTTTTCTGATATTTCAACTTGATGTTGATTTGAACGAGCATTCATTGATAATGAATTCGAAGCGCGGCGTTCACAGTAACGAGAAAGAAGTGAAGAATAGACAAGTTCAAACGCAGCCGAACGAAACGAACGTGGAAAACGAAACGAGAAGCAGAGGTGATTTGAAAACGCGGTAGCTAGGAGGAAGAGCATGCATTTTAGTCGCTTCATTTTAAGCAGGTTCTCGCCCCCTGGGACTCGAACCGTGACTAAACCGGATGAACCGCGAAATTAATTTTCTTGCCAACTTCTACAATTTTCTTGGTCGAATTCAAATTTCCAGAAACGCAACGGTAACGAGAAAAATACAAACCAATAGGACAAGATAGAACGGAGTGATAGCTCAGTCTACGTAAGAAAATATAAATATGTACACATATATTTTAAATATAAATATAAATATAATATAATATATAAATATATATTATAAATATAAATATAATATAATATGTAAATATATATTATAAATATAAATATAATATAATATATAAATATATATTATAAATATAAATATAATATAATATATAAATATATATTTATATTTAAAAATAAACGAGTATTTTCAACAGTAAAATAAAGATGCACTTTTAATTCAATATGTATTTGAACGTTCAGTATCAAAATGCCTTTTAAAGCGAGTCAACGATGACGCAGTGCAACATTTGTAACGAAGTATGTGTATATCGATAAACAGCTGGGGATATCGACAAGGGGGATATTTAATCTAGCAATTGGGAATATCTACAAATTTCCGAGCTAGCCAAACAACCGGGTCGCTCGTTTGTATATGTGAACGAATTTAATTCAACGTCACTCTTTATCACGTGACATCGTCGAAATTGCATGTCAGAAAGATTTACTGAAGAACAGACACACACACACACATACACACACAGACCGTACGATACTCCTTTGTTTTGGAATAACGCGTATACAAGGGAAAACCATAACGCGACGGAAATTGGAAACGCGTAGTTACAATTTCAAACATCGATCCTCTCGTCCTTTTACGCGGATTTAATTGTCTTTCTCTTCGACCTGTACTTTTAAACTGTCGCTGGAAACGACATGAGAAAAAGAAACGACAAACGAGAATTGGGGAAATGATAATGACACTGCTGTTTCCGTGTCAGAGAAATTAGATCTCGGAAGATGCAGTCCCGTTGCGTTTCATCGGCCGAATAGAGGCAGCTCGTTAGGAGCTGGGCCGCACACCTACCAAGTCCATTAATATGTGAGGGAGCAGCCCTACCTAAAAAGTGACTTAGCAACTCCAATGCATACTAAGCAACCCTTATGCTACTGTGGCTGCTGGCTTCGTGTGCACTCCCTGACACTCCTCTTCCTCTAACTTTTCGCTCTTACCACTACTATCGGCTCCCTCTAAGCTCATCTTTACGAACCAGCAACAGCATATCCAACCCAGCCCTATACATTCCAACAACACGCATTTACTTGCACCTACAAACGCACGTGCGATTCTTTATTACAAGCTATCATAACACGACATTCACGCGTGCTCAACACCACATACAGAGTGGTCGATCGATAATAACAGAGAAATCATCAGTTTGTAATTACCAAATCTTCGTATATCAATTATATATCATGCTTAATATACGCTTTAATTATTTAATTACTTAATTAATATTTACACTTTCTTTCTTTTTTTTTTTTAGATTTTCAGTTTGTACGAAGTAGAACCACCTCTGTATACAAGCGTGAACGCAAATTTTCTTTCACCACCACCATTCACTGCCGTTTCCTTCCGCTCCCTCGTACTTCTCTTCACTATCTCATTCTCCTCCCCATCCAAACGTCCTTTCTCACGATATGTGTGAATATGCAGTGAGATGCGCATGCATTTATGGAAAGACAATGCGCTGGCTTGAAAATGGATGGAAATCGAGAGCAGAGTTCCAACGCTCTCAAATACGACGATTATTCGCACTTAAAATAAAACAATTAAAACAAAAATTTAGTTGTCTCTTTCCATTCATTCGAGCCAAAAAGAAGAAAAAGAAAAAGAAGAAAAGATATCTCGATATCGGGGCTAAGCGTTATCAAAGATTTATCTAGCACATGCTCACAGAATGCAAGAGGATATCGAAGAAAGCGAGGTAATGATGGCTGGCTACGAAGAAGAAGTGAATTTACGTGGCAAAAGAAGTGACGGTTACCTGGTGCATAGGATCGTATCCCATCGAGCCGTCGTTGTACGGCTGCGAACCATAGTCACTACCATTTATGCCCATTCCGTATCCGGCCATGTCTTGTGGTCCACCGGGTGGCGCCGGCGACATCATCGGCGTCGGGGTGCCTTGGCTAGCGCCACCCATACTGTACGGCGACGCTCCTGCAAAAGCTGCTGTAGAAACAATCGCGGTGCATACAAAATTCGAGGGTGCGTCTTTTAAGTTCTTCCGCCTCACTGATTAACATTTCTCGTTTATCATAAGAAAACGTGAGCTCGTTTCTAATTTTTTCTTTCTAATCTCGTGTAATCGGTGGCGCCGTTCGGTTCTTTCATCTCTCCCTCGAATATCACCGATTCTTTAACATCGTCTGTTAAAGATATGAAGTTTTCGACAATTAGTTCAACCAATAGGATTAGTTATTATAGACGCCACCGATTAATTGAACCGACAATAAATCATCTTCGATATTCTGCACAGAACGAACGAATTGTGTCAGGTGAAAGCAAATTTTTATCAATGGAAGCAACTTTTTATTGTTTAAATTAGAATAGTATAAATTTTCGCACAGCAACGCTAAATAGCTTGAAAATTAGCTTAGTTACTTGATAGTGCAACAATACTGGGAAATTTTCACTTCAAAACGCGAGAACATTTGCGCTATCTGAGACGAAGTACTGAGTTCCGTAGTGCTGGCGCCAATATCGTTGGGAATTTCGTTTCTTTAATTACGAGAAGACTGCGGCCCGTTTACTGAGACCGTAGCTAAGGAAAGACAAACACACGAAGAAAGAAATGCGAGAACGCCGGTATCTCATCACCCTGCCGTATTCGCGTATTCCTCTGTTCTCTTCTCATCTTTCCTTCCCTCTTTCTTCACATAATTGGTAAAAATATCTCGCCTTGCTCTTTAAAATAAGAAGACGTCTTGGTTATTAAGAGAAGTACATATAATTGCGACCAGCAAGTTGTGTGAATGCGAAGAATTTCGAGAGGAAACACCCTTGGAATTTTTCTTCTAATTTCCTTAAGAATGGAAGAATTCCATTGAGAATGCGCAAAAAGTAAATACGAATGAACTAAGACAGACGTGTCGCTATTGAAGAAAATCCTCTGTCACGTTTAAAAATGATACGCAAAGAATGGATTGTTGTACGATCTTAGGTTCAATGAATCTTTCACGTACCAAAAGTAGAAGAAAAAAAAGAAGACTTTCAATCGATAATTTCGTTTCCTCCTAAAGAATTTATTAGTCAGATAGCCGTAACAGTGGCAATACTAAGCCGAACGACGAGCAATAACTTGATCCCATCTATGATTTACAATAATGAGAAACGACTATACATATATATTATAACATAAATTCTTTCTCTGCCAAAATCTAAAACTAAAAACAAGTTCGACATAAAGATGATTGCGACGATGAAAAGGTACCAAACAACCTATCCTATGTAAAAGGAGTTTGTCATTTTTTTCAGCATAAATGTCAATTATTGGAAAAGACCTAATTTTTCAACCGTTTAAGTTTCACATTAGAATTTGATGCTCATTTACATGAAATATTTTTAATACGAGCAGGTTATCGAAACGAACTCTTCAAGGAACACCCGTTGCTCTTTCGCGAAGGACGGAACTTACCAGCTGCCTTTTTGGCTGCGTACAAGTTCGCCTCCTCCTGTGCTTTACCTATGTTTTTCTTGTAGCGTATCCTCTTGTTGCCGAACCAATTGGAAACCTATAAACACAAAAGACAATTGTACTTGGTTGCTAAGAAATTTCAGTATTTAAGAAAAACTTTCGACTAGTCTATTATCGAAACGATTGATCTTCGATTGGCATTAAAACATGTTTAATCCAGAGTTACTTAAACTTCGCAGCGGACATTGGACCATGTCCAGACTGCTGTTCGCGAATAGCTCGCGAAGTGTGTTTGCCAGTAGTGTGAGCGACAATTTAGCGAACAGCGAATAGTATTCGTTCGATACATCAAAATGATGTGTTCGCGAGCTCCAGTGTCTGAACGTGTCTGCAACATTCTCTTGGTGAAATAAACAATCATTCTCCTTTCGACTTTCAATCTGCGAACAGCGAGCGAACAAGCCAGCAGTTATTGGTGATCTATTAGCGAGTAAACTCTCGCAAGCAGTTCGCGAACAGTTCTACTCAATCTGGACTCGGCCTTAGATACGGCTGTTTTCAGTTTAATTTACTTGGTAGCTAACAGTTAAATTCTTGCGAAATGCAGAAATTCTTTTTAGTGCAGAAATTTTAGTGCAAAACATAGCTCAACAAAATGAAAAAAAAAGACACGTGTAAGATTAGATGGTTCTGCAGGTAAAATGGCTCGATATAGATTATTACATGTCAATTTTTAGTTTTTTTTTTTTTTAAATAGTATATTGTATCTTGTCATTGTATCATATATATATCGCATTAACCGTTCTTCTTGATTGTTTTCATTTGAAACATAAGGAAAGTTGTGTGTAATTGAACAATCTCAAAAATTTTCTGCTTATTCTTTAAACTATAATTTAAACTATAATTTACTAACATTTTACCAAGTAATGCCTTTTTCAAAATACAGTGTGTTAATATAATATTTAGAGATTATAATCTTATATAATGAGATATTGTTGTATCATTAAAAAGTTGTATCATTTCCTAGACTATCGACTTAGATAGATTAGTAAATATTATTTTAAAAAATCATGCCAACTAAATACAAAAGAAAATCTAACAATAGAGGATTATGAAGGGCAAATGAAGGATTGTTGAATGTTGTAGAAACAATTCAAAATGACAAAATGGGCGTGAATGTGATATCTAGAGCTTTTGGTACTCTGATTTTCACGTTAAAGAAATGAATAAAAAATAATAATTATTGAAAAAAAAACTTTAGGACTACCTTCATTGCTAGATATGAAAAATGAAGAAAAACTTAAAATTCATACGAAAAAAAAATTGGAAAAGTACGGTTTCGCATCAATAAGTACGTGAGTGTATAAGATCTATGGCATTTGACTGAAAACTTGAGGATAAATCATGAATTTATAATAAGGAAAAAGGATTAGCTGGATGGACTAAATATGTTTTTGAAACGTCATCCAGATCTTAGTGTCCTAAAATCAGAAGATGTTTCTTTGTCTCGGTACTAGGCAGATTAGGAATTGACTTATATTTTCAACTCTTAAAGCAGATTTTTTAACGAGAAACTCTCTTCAACAAATTGAGAAATATATTTAATAGATAAGATAGGCTTACAATTGAATAATAAACTAAAAATTGAGTTTAAAAATTGAGTTTTTGTTTTGTAAATCTATGATTATTTTTTAATCTGCTGCTTGTAACATTATAAATTTTATACTATCTACTTTCGCAAATATATATATATATTATTTAAAATGTAATTCTTTTAAAAGAAGTGGGCCATCACTCCCCAAGTTACTCTAACAAGGGCACATTTTTCATGTGCATCAATCTTATTTCTTCACGTTATATTTATTTTCTTTCTTTGTTGCTAAAATAAGTGTTTTCACTGGTAATGTGTGGTGAGAAAACATTTGGAACGGGTTGTGTAAATTAAACAGTGCAAATTTTGGTGAAATTTAATCGAGCGCAACAAAAGCTTAATCGAGCTTAAAGAAAGAAAAAAAGATGTTTTGTTCCGTTTTACCTGACTCACGGTGATTCCACACTTTCGTGCGAGTTCTTCCTTCGCTTCCTCGCTCGGATACGGATTACTAAGGTGTGAATAAAAGTATTCGTTTAGAATTTCGGAGGCTTGTTTGCTGAAATTCCGTCTCTTGCGCCTGCAAAGAAACAAAATTGATTTCCTCTTCGCATCGTATAATTCTCGCCTTTCATCCATGTACCCATTAAAAAGGAAATAATAAGAATAAACAGTCAATGTTTATTTTTAATATGCAAACTCGCCTTGCATCGAGGAATCGACTCCTCAGAATCATCACGGCTTCGCAAGTCGATTGTTTAAGCTGCATTTGGATGCTGGAGAATTTCTTGTGAATAATCTGAACCATCCTCTCGATTTCCTTTGGCGTGATTGGCCTGGTACGACTTTGTTCCCTCAATAAGTTCATTACGTGGGTCGTGAACTCGTTACACGCCTGCAAAAAAGATAAAGAATCATCTTTTCCTGTTTCAAAGTCTATGGAATGAATCTTTTTTTTTTTTTTGGATACACGAAGGAAAGAAAGGTCGTCGCGTCTTAATGCTTGTCCCGAGTATCGAGAGTTGGAAGATCGCTGACGTTTCGAGGCAAGAACGAGAACCTAGAAGGAGAAAACGGAGAAAAGGTTTGGAAGAAGCAGGGTGGGAACCCGGAGAAAGGACGACGATGAAGAAAGAAACGAGACGAAAGACGCGTACGTATAATGCATTATTCGTGGTGGCTGCTCGATTTAAGGGAAAAAGGACTTTGCTCGATATCAGTATTCGAGACGAGCACGCTACCTTCGGAAGGGAGCGAAGAAAGAACGCAGGCGAGCGTACAGCGAGTAAGAAAGGGAGTAGGGAAGATGGAAGGTAGAGGAAAGAGGAAAGAGAAAAGAAGTAAAGCGTGAGAGGGAGCGAAGGGGACTAGAGGTGGGTGGATTTTCCTGAGGGAAGGCGCTAGAGGGAAGAGGCTGGCAGGGGAGAAGTCGGACAGGATGGCTCGCAATTTCGAAATGGATTCCACTCTGCCGCCATACCCCAGTACTCTCCTCGTCTTTCTTCTATTCACCCCGTTTCTCTTCGTTCTCTTCTCTTCCTTTCTGCTCTTCTCTCTTTGCACGAGCGTACCAACTTGGTAGAATGGATCAGCTTCATTCCTGCCTCGCTGTGTTCGGCTAGGACGAGGGGCTTGGAACGATCTCGAGTAGGTGGATTGGATGGAAAACCCACTGAGAATTATGTCCTTCTCTACATACTTGTGTTTCTCTCAATTTTCAAATTATCGGAACGATGGAAACAAAAAACAATATTTTCTTAAGAAGCCAAGTGAATATTTTTCAATTGGCTGCTGAAGCATCAAACATTATTACATCGTGTTATCCGACAAGGATCAGTCTCAAGATGAACGCAAGTTTCTCAAGATGAAGTAAACCCTCATTCATTAAAAAAAAAGGGGGGGGGGAGAAAAGTCTGCGAGTTGTAGTTGAAGATTCATAACCAAACTGATTTCATAGTCAAACATAAGAAACGAATGTGAATCAAGACAAACAATGTGAGGGAAGAATTGTTACGGAATCTTAAAAATATCTAAGATATTCATCTCAGTCGAAACGATAAAGCCAACAAGTGTCCCGATAACAGTCGTTAATTCGTCTCCGTGCAAAATTAGATTTCTCACGGTGTCTTTAATTTTACTGAAGTTTGCTCTATTAATATGTGCGCACGTATTTCGAGGATACAGCACACTGAGGGGTTTTTGGCTTGCGAATGTTATCGAAATTCCAACCTGCACGCTGCTAAATATACCTGGGTCGCGGTTACGTCTACCGCGGTTGTTCTGCGGTTACCGCAATATACGACAGTCCCCCTTTTCTTATGTAATCGAATTTAGCGTTTGCGGCAATTTTCGTGAACGAATTGCCACCGTCTCTATTGCTCTAAATTACGGTAGCCAGACAAAGAAAAGACCAGGAAAAAAGAAATAATAAATCGAATATTATAAAACGCAAAAGAGAAAGAGTCACAGCAATTTCTCTAAAGGAATGACCATAAAAAGTCTGACTTTGTTCACATGAACTTTGTTCATCGACAAAAGAAAAGTTAAAATCTTTGTTAAAAATTGAGCGCAATAAAATAAGTATGTACTAGGTAAGATTCATGCCAGACGATATTCGCTGGCAATGATCACGCGATCTCGTAAAACTCGATGCTGTTCTATTCTCGTACTTGTCACGCCATTTTGCATAGTCAGGCAGACGTTCACCTTAATGCAGTGACTCCGGGCCGCGAGTTTGAATAGTAAATTTCGGTTATGATAAAACTTTTGGCCACGACGATATCAACCGTAATAACGTTACTTTTAAGCGCAGCAATATATTCTACGACAGAACTCGAAACACTGTATTATCCAGGTTCGCCAAACTACACAGCTATCCGAGCACCGTCTGGAACAGCGGTGTATGTTGTTCGTTTAAATAACAATAGCGAGCTAGCAGCAGACACTGCGAATAAAGCCGTGTAAAGAAACGAGAAAAAATGAATTTTATTTCGCGCCTCGAATCTCACTCGGTGTTCTCGTGAAAAAAAAAGAAAATGAAAATCGAATTTTATCTCGGGATAAAGAGATGGACGAAGATCGAACCGTGGAGCTAAGCGTTAAAAGTAAGTCGAGCGAAGAAAGTAAAAACGAAATTATTGAACTTGATAGCTTTTCACTCTTAGATGAGGGGAAGGAGGAGAGGGTTGAAACTTGTTAATGGCCAGACTTATCGATAGAGCGTCAACTAACCCTGGTAACTGCAGTCGCACCGGTGCTGCGTGTGTGCACGCGAGCGCATACATCTCGGCACGAGTTGCGTCCATATTGTTGCGTCTACAAAGAATTTCACATGCGTCCATATATACGCCAGTGGACCTCAAAGCAAGGGGTGTACGTATTTACTGCGGGGAAACATCAAGACCGCTGACACACGGTGAAATATGGGGTCGAAACGGGTGTGGCAATTAAAGCACGCTCTCACCCTCTCGCCTCTCTCTCTCTCTCTCTCTCTCTCTCTCCCTCTTCCTCGTGATTTGGTATTTATGTACGCACGAATACACGAACCAAGCCAGTATGAACGAATGACAGGCAACCGTTATTTGCAAAGTATGCAAAAGGGAGAGAATACACGGGAGGCGTTAAAAAGAATTATACTTTTATCGTTGATAAGTGAGTCGTGGCAAGTGGGAGAGAGATCATGCGCGCTGCACGCCTCCAATGCTTTTTGTTTGAATCGCGCGCATATTAATGAGCTGGAATTGATTACGCGTTACAACGAATGACCCGTGGCGTCGCGTTAGCAAATAACATTAAATTTTCACGATAGAAATAACAAAATTGAAAATACAAAATGAACTTGCATGGAAAAAAAAAAATCTATGGACATTACTACACATCGATCGATGTACATGACGCTCGAATTCACGGAAGCAAATTTAACGATCATTCGAGCAGTTTAATCGATCTCGAAAGGGGATTGAGCGTTAACAAGTTATCAGGAAGGTAGAATGTTTTATTAAAGTTAGGACAGGCGCGGCGGTAATAAAATTTTAGAATTTCCTGGAATTTCGAGGGCAAAATACAATAGCCCGTAGGGAATTTCCTGGCATTAAAAGAGATCCGCAGTTCGCGATACAGCCGTTAGCCTAGTCGACACGCGAGATTTTACTTAGCGCGAGTGAGTCGGTTCATTAGCACGCAAATCGTCGAACAGAGACGAGTCTCGTTCTCTGCCACTACCCTCAAAACTTGTCTCTTATCACTTTACCCGAGGGTAGGAAAAAAAAAGAGATCCCACGAAAAAAAACTACACGACCGCCGTTTCGATTCGATTACGCAGAATTATTTGGAAACACTTTGCTTTTTCAAGAACTCGACGCGCCAAACAACATGCCAGAAACTTCTGGCATGGACGTGGGGATGACGACCATTCACGAACCTGTTCGTATTTCTCCAATTCCTGATGATAAATCTGTCTAATTTGGGCAAGCTTGGCTCTATAATCCGAGTGTTCGATAGCGTTGTCAGGTTGTCCAGGTGGTCCACCCGCCGCTGCTGCCGCCGCAGCAGAGGCCGCAGCTCCCGCTCCGCCGCCCTTTTCCGGGCCAGCGACACCTTCCGCGATCAACATGTTGTCCAACCTCATTAGCTGCGGGTCGGGTGGTTCCTCTTCCTGAGTATTTCTTAAAGACAGCACTGAAACAGAAAAAAGTTGACAAAATTTCAATACAAACGTAAAAAAATCGCGTTGGACGTTGTCCGATTACTGAAACACTCAACTAATTGGTCAGAAATATTAAAGGAATCACGATATGAACATATCATTTCATTTTAATATCGCCTGACAAATGAACGGAAACGAAACGGCAAAACTCGAGATAAGAGATCCTGTTTCCACGGAAGAAGAAGGAGAGAAAGAAAGTAAGTTGGGGAAAAGTCAAGCGCATTTATCGATCATAAAAGAATCAATTTTACTTCGGTGTTCGCTCCTATCTTCATCCCGGTCTCTCGATCCTTACCTTCTCTTTCTCTTAAGGACCGATGCACGCAGTGCTTTAGAACGGGGGTGGTTTTCCACGGAATAACAGTGGTTTTATTTTACTTTTACGGCGCATGATGGAGCTGGACGAGCCATAAAACCACAGAGAGCGAGGCACTTTCACTTTCCTTTTCTTCCCTTTGTCCTTCTCCTGTGACAGTTCTTCCAGAAAGATGCATCTTTCGACAGTCTTCACCCCCCCGATACATAAACCAACACGTTCACGCACGAGTAAGCACGCCGAGGGGATGAACAGCCCAGGAAACTCGTGCAAACTGCCGCGAGATGTATTTCCCCACAGCACCGATTATTCTTCCCGCGATTTAAAAAAAGTGACGAGTACGTTGTTTGTCGAGCGGCAAACTTAGCCGGAACAAAGACCAAGGCGCGAAAGTAGCTGTATCAAAAGAAAATCGCTAGACTAGAAAAAGAGGATACGTGCACAGAGGAAAAAGTAAAACTTCAACGTGCGGACAGACATGACTGTCGATGAAAGAAACGAAAATGTTAAAGAGGGCAGCTGTTCAAACAGCGAATTACTAAAATACCACGATACTTTTCTGAATGGAAAATGTTTCAACCGCGCGTATCCCTCAATTGAGATTTGAGAATTGAATTAATCACATTTGCGGTTATTTGAACGGTAATTTAAATTCGTTACGACTTTTTTTCTCTCGCTTCTGTCTCTGTCTAGTTCCAACTTGCTGAAAAAAAGTCCCTGGAGACGAAAGAGAAACGAAGAAGGGTGTGAAAGTTCGCCGGGATTCGCGGGACCGTGAAACGAATGCGCGGAACTAATGCATTTATACGAAGTGTAACAATTAGGGCTGCAAACCTGGCCAAGGGGTTGGAGTTTCAAATTCCTCCAGGGACTCGACTGAAAGGGCGAAGACACAAAGTCGATCACTGGGGAACCGTTTCTTTGAGAAAGACGTTACTACGGCAAACTCTGTCAGTGTCTTCTCATTCGTTAATGAATCTCTCTTGTGAGAGAGTAGTTCGCAAACTTTTTTTTGGAGAAAGCTGGATTTAACTTTTTTTTTTTTTTTTTTGCTTAGCAATGGCACGCTAACTTTCCAAATCGTTACAAAGAGTTCTAGATATCCGATAACCGAAAAGAAACGTCCCTATTGAACGTTTGCAACGTGAAATAATGTAAAATCTTGCAAACGGTTAGTTGCCAGTTTTCATGAACGACTTGAAAGAAGGTTAACAGCAGTCAGGAGAATATCGTTAAAACTTTGCTGTCCGAGGTACAACAGCTAAGAACTTTTCACGCTACTGTGGGTAATTAAAAATGAAAAACCTTCGGCCGTGTCGTTCGCTTGGGAACCAACGAAATAAAACCGTACGTTTATGGCGATGTCGTAAGAGGAAGAAGTTGTTCCATTGAAAGTTAAAAGATAGTCAGCCATCGATAGTACCTCCGTTTATTTCGCAGGAGAAGACGCCCTTGCCAACTACCAACCTATCGAAATTTACAAAATTTAAAGTGTATAAGATATTAAGATCGTGACAATCCTTCGAATCATTCCGTTAAAAAAATAAAATCCACACGAAAAACGCTTCGGAAATTCTATTTCACAAAACGGACAAAAGCTGACGTGTCTGTAAAAAGGTATGTAAAATTAAGCGCTCGATTGAAATTATTTTCGGCTATCGAACGGGAAGAAAATAATCGGGGGTGGTTATACGGGCAGTAATCTGGCTATTAAGGGGTGTAAGGGGAGGTCCTTGGTACTGACTCGGCAAGGCACAGAGACTGCTAACCTCCTGCGGGGGTCCTTACAAGCACGTAAACTCAGTTTTACTAGCAGTTAACATTTTACGACTCAAACGGTCTGCCTGACTCTGTCTCTCCCAGTTTCTTTCTCAGTCACGCTCACGCGAGGTACATGTACCTTCCTGTTCCTCTCCTTTTCTAGCTTCCCGTCAACCGTGACACACGGATTCGTCACAGGGGTTCGAGTGAAGCACTAGCTATACCGTTATACAAACGTACAAAGCCGCGACAACGTAACGCTCGTCGTTTTCGAGGGTCGTTAGCGAGCGAACTACATTAATATGACACCCTGTTGAAGATCCAGCTAATTGTCCAACGAATTCACGTCTTGTTACGCATCGTGACGACGAAGATAAAGTTCGAATCGTTTAGAAAACCGTTTCGACTCTATGCTTCATATATCAGTCCTGCATTAACAGCCCCTTCTTGCGCTGGAATGACGTGCCACGCACATCGAGAATTTTTTTTGTTTCAAAAGTGTAATACTTTCTCAGTTTTAAGTATATTTAAGTGAAACAAAATAGGCAAAACAAATAATAAATTTATTACTTCTTAATAATTTCTATCCGGTGATCATACCGACGAGTTCAAAAAGAAAGCGACGAATGGTTATTGTGTACGGTTCGGTCACTCGTTATGGTCCGCAAACAGTTGCCAGCTCAAGTGGTTAAACCTCTTGCGCTGGAATGACGTGCCACGCACGTCGAGAATTTTTTTTGTCCCGAAATTGCAATATTTCCTCAGTTTTAAGTATATTTAAGTATAATTAAGTAGG
The DNA here is from genome assembly GCF_011392965.1 of Frieseomelitta varia. Taxonomy (NCBI): domain Eukaryota; kingdom Metazoa; phylum Arthropoda; class Insecta; order Hymenoptera; family Apidae; genus Frieseomelitta; species Frieseomelitta varia. Next base: position 104,598 of record NW_025110506.1, on the reverse strand, counting down.
TACAACAAATAATAAATTTATTACTTCTCAATAATTTCTATCCGGTGATATCATACCGACGAGTTCAAAAGAAAAAGGAAGCGACAAATTATTGTATACGGTTCGGTCACTCGTTATGGTCCGCAAACAGTTGCCAGCTCAAGTGGTTAAAAACCTCTTGCGCTGGAATGACGTGCCACGCACGTCGAGAATTTTTTTGTCCCGAAATTGCAATAGTTCCTCAGTTTTAAGTATATTTAAGTATAATTAAGTAGGCACAACAAATAATAAATTTCTTACTTCTCAATAATTTCTATCCAGTGATATGCCGACGAGTTCAAAAAGAAAGCGACGAATGGTTATTGTATACGGTTCGGTCACTCGTTATGGTCCGCAATCAGTTGCCAGGTTAAAATAAACAACGACTGCGATGATTACAGAAATTTTGCGAGTTTCCCTTTTGTCGCATAACGAATCGAACCAAATAAGGATTTCTCATACTGACTGATCGAGAGAGATGCAAAAATGATTGGTATTTTAGTAGTTATCTTGCGTTTGAATCATGCAGACGTTATTTGAAAAGTGAACGTGCCTGCCCGACGCAATAAATCAGATTGAGGGAACGAGTTGGACGGGCCAGGAGATACAGGCGAACAGCGTCCTAAAATATGCAAGGACTGCGTACACAGGGGCGGAAGAATGAGAGAAAGGGGAGGGGAGGAGAGAAAATCGAAAATCCCTCGTCGAAACAACCCTTGGGATAATTTAGATTCGCGAAGCGGAGCCGAGTGGTGCGGAGGTATGGCAACAGCCAAAGCTGGCGGTAGAACGCCGCTGGTGTGTATTGATCTAAACGGGAACCCGTGAAAGCAATTAAGATAAGGCACGGTAACAAAGGGTTGTCGGCTGCTACCCGCTTTTCACCGTAGGAAAACAGAAAGAGAGAGGAAAGGGGAAGCGGCAGGGAGGGGGGGGGGGGGGGGGGGGGGGGGGGGAGAAATAGAAAGAGCCACCGAGCTTGGTGGAAGTGGATACACGATAGAGAAAGGACGTAGTTCGAATAAACCAAAGGGTCAAAAAGCATCCCGAACGCGCGCGACCGCTGCGTTTTCCTGTCTTTTCGATCCCATCGTTCCATGGCAACAGAAACATTCGAATTCGTTAAACAAATAAATTCGTTTCTTTAATCCGTCGGATACTTCGATCTTTTTCAGACACTTACGATGTAAACGCGTTTCGATGAATAAAATTGCATCGAAAGATATAAATAAAGGAGAAAATCAGTTACAATTAGCTGACGCTAATTTGTATCGTTAAAATACATTAACCGAAATTGCAAATTTTACCTTTGCAAACATCGAAGTAATTGTAATTAATATGGGATGGAAGTGGTAGGAGTATAATCAGAACTTGAATAATGACCCGATCGATTCTATTACAGTTGGTAACATGACGCGGGAACCGGCGTTTATTTGAAATACGAATTTGTTAGAAAATCTGTAATTCATCGATTTCAGAGGTTTTGTCATATAAATCATTAATATACTCGTGATATGATGTTTCGTACAAACGTATAAGAATAAATTTAAAAAAAATAGATAGAAAAATCGCAAACAAAAATCAAAAACTGTATTTAAGCAAAGCCAATCGTGTGAATAAAGGAGCTAAAATGTTCGTGTTACAAAAGATTTAACTATATTGCTAACTATATCTTTACCGACGAAATATCCAATTTTAACTCGAACAAATAATGCGTATCAGCACTGTGGACGAACTATCTTGGAGTAAAATAAAATTATATTCGTATGTTAATAACCACTTGCGCTGGCAACTGATTGCGGACCATAACGAGTGACCGAACCGTATACAATAATTTGTCGCTTCCTTTTTCTTTTGAACTCGTCGGTATGATATCATCACCGGATAGAAATTATTGAGAAGTAATAAATTTATTATTTGTTTTGCCTATTTTGTATTACTTAAATATACTTAAAACTGAGAAAATATTGCAATTTTGCAACAAAAAATTCTAGACGTGCGTGGCACGTCATTCCAGCGCAATAGGTTAATATCAAGTAGATTCTTAATCCTGACCTAGTTCAAAGATGTTTTGAGACGCATCTGCTCGCATTCGGGGGAATCGATTCCCAAAATCCACTGAATTTTTTTCTTCTATCTTTCCCTCTTTTCTCAGGAAGAAAAGGACGCGATCTTTTCTTAGTCCCTACACAGTGCGGCGCATGAACCATTCCAGATGTAAGACGAGCAGAACTGAGAAGAGCAAAAGAGAAGAAACAGAAGGGGAGAAAGAGAGAAAGAGGGAGAAAGAGGGAATCTAGAATGGCTGCTCTTTTAATTCGAGGGCGAATCCTGCCGGCAGGGTCGAGCTTTTACAGGGGTGCTAAGGGGAAGAATCTAGAAGAAGACAGCTGAGCGTTACCCAAGGGATCTGATATCGACACCGAGCTGTAAGAATATCCGGCCTTCTTCTGATTTACGAAAGAAATCGAGCCAAGAGGTATTCTGCGTTGTTGATATCGTGTTTCGCTTCGTTACGGACGCTAGTTCTGCTCGAGTGCTTTCAGAAAGGTAGCATGGTCGCGTGTCAGGCATTATCGTATTGTCAGATCCTGAGAAAGACGATCGTTGCTCAAAGACCTTGGAGTCATTTCCTTTGCATTTTCAAAGGTGAAACTTCTTTTCTTTTTTTCCTTACTGAAAACATTGAGTCGACACGTCGCATTGTCACCTTGTATTTTAGTTAACCAAACTACGGTCGCGCGAGAACACACTGCGAATAAAAAAAAAAAAAAAAGAAAGAAAGAAAGGAATTAACGCAACCAGACGCGCGATGTCCAGTCGAAACCGGTTTTTAAAAATTGCATACTGCCAGCTATATTGTGCGCAATGTTATAACGCGACGCATCCTGTGATACGCAATCTCGAATTGTTCCACGTAATTCGAGGGGAAAAACGAAAAGAGAAAAAAAAATTTTTTAAAGCAGCAACAACAACGAAGAACTAAGTAAAATATCTATTTTAATCCAGCGGCGTTACAATGCACGAGCGTGTAAAAAGTAGACACCGCAAACAAAGTTCGCATTCTGAATTTCTTTCGCGGATAATAATAACGTTTCGGATAGACGACAGGGTGCGCCGCGTTTCCGGTTGAGACGCGCGTCCGCTCCTCGTTTCCCGTTCCGCGCGAGCCAGAACTTTTCTACGATTTCTTTCGCCCTTTGGCAATTTCGTGCTTCCGTTTTCCAAAAAGAATTCTGTGCGAACGATTTCTCGCGCTCGCTCGTTCGTGGCGATGTTTTTCCATCGTCGTCGACACGGCACCGTGTTCGCCTCGCTCCGTTTCGTCCCTCTCCGTTTCCGTACTCTCCCTTTGCCCCCTTTCAGTCTTTCTTGCATTCAGGCGTCGTTTCCTTTCCGAGTTCCGCGCGTCGAATTCGCTCGACCATATCTTCGACGTGTTCTCTTGTTTTCTGCTTTTATTATTTTCTTCCTTTCTCGCCTCACTTCCACCGCGACGAGGGACACTCGCCTCTTTTCCGTTTGCCGCCGCGGCTTTTCCAACCGCCATAAATCAAAACTGCTAGAGAAAACGCGGCCAAACGTAGAGTACGCGCGAAAAATTCCCATGTACCGGATGTTCCGAACAACCAACCCTCGATCTCTCAGTTTCGTGCGATGCCGCGAGTCGAACGACGATCAAGAGGTATCTCTCAATTGATGGTTTCTCCAACACACGATATACCATCGAATTTACAATTATTCCATTCCACAAACCGATCAGAAGGTAAAAAGAAAATAATCAATGTATAGTTTTTTGCTAGAAGTATCGTATTGCACGGTAACCATGAGAAATATCATATTGTGATAGGGAAAAGATAACGAACGGAAGGAGAAGCATGCAAGAAGCACGGAGTATCCCCCTCCAGTGATCGCGAAAGAAAAGAGGGTGGAACCGTCTACGAAGACTGTGGGGTCGAATAAAATTTTACGGCCGCGAAATCGTCCAATAATTGTTACGGCTCGCTTTGATCGCGTAAAACACGTCGTAAATGTCGAAAGGGACGACCCCCTGGACGACAGGAATTACTCTTAACCCCCTTACGGGGTATTATGCTGCATTACTGACGATGCCACGTTTGCGTCTGCATGCTTTCTTGGTTTTTCACGCGCCGCGCCGTCTGCCGTATCCTTCCGAAAATCTTATTCCTCGGCTCAGGCTGATGATTCGGTTAAATCCACACCTCACAAAGTAACCGAAACGAGGAAATAACTTTCGTGTATACCGTGGTGAGGTTCGTCTAATGTTAGCGAATCTCACTCGCGCGTTAATTAACTAGAAACGAGACATTTATTCCAACCATTTCAACGCCAATTCCCCACAATCTTTGCCTTCGAACCATTAAGAATATAATTGGACTGAATTTAAAAGATGATTTACTTCACGTTACTGCGTTACATATTAATATTTAAGAGTTTCTTGAAAAATGTACAGTTGAGATTGAACTTATCGCATTGTCCAATCCCAACTTTCCACAGCCTAACACAGCGGTTCCTCTATCTCTATGAAATCTTATTGAAAAGTCAACGTCAAAACTTTCCGAACGAAGAACCGGTAGTTTCTCCGTAAAGTCAAGAACAACATTCACAAAGAACGCGGAACGCCGCATTGGAAACACCGTCCCAGAAACTCAAGAGAGATAAACTTCGAACTCGACCGCTTGCTATATGCTTCTTTTCAGTCGGACGATGAGGAATCCTCCGTGTGAAAAAAGCACCGTTAATATATTCAAGCAAAATGATTACACACCGCGCAGAAATATCTGTGGCGCGCTTACGTGGCCTCCGCGGTGCTCGGTTGTTTCGTTTCTCTCTCTTACATCAAGATAATCGACGTCGCAACTCGAACGAACGCTTCTGAATGTGCTAGGCCGTGGGGAGCCCTGTTTGTGTGTGCGTGTGGGTACACCAAGAGGTCGGGGCAAGATCTTTTAATGAAACGCGGATGTTAGAATGGCAGGAATGCTGCAAAATGGTCTAGGCGTGCTATGTACTCTACGTGAAACGTACACGCGCGCGAGTACGCTCGAGTACGCGTAGAGACGGCTCGCATGCACAAAGACGAGCGCGCGCACGCGAGCAGCTAAACATCCACATAGAGATATGTGTATATGCGGCGAGAACGTACCATGGCGGCGTCTCGAGGCAAATTAAGCCCCTCGACTCCTCCGCTTCGGCTTCGTTATTGAAGTGGCATTCCTGCTTGGGAACCCTCGAGGACTTGTCTCCCGTGTACGCCGCGACAACGACAACTAGACTTTTTAATAGCTTAATAACGACCGAAGATATTCGCGTTCCGTTAACAAAGAATGAGAAGGTCTGCAGATCGCGCGCGATTCCACCTTGGTCGAATTTACTTTCACCGTCGACCACCACCCCAACGAAATAATCGCATAACTGAGTTAATACTAAGCGTTAATTCTAACAAGTATGGAGTTGTCCTTCCATACGATCACCTTTCTTTACGATATTACGAGTATAAAAGGTGGCGTAATGGAGAAAAAGAACGCGAAGAATACGAGTCTAATCATAATCCTGCCGACGGCCAAATCTTCCGTATCGTCCCGCTAATATATTCTTCAATTCTGCGTAGCATATCCAACTGAGATTGGTACAAACGATTTTAATCGTAAAAAGTTTTAATTTTGCTTTTTGTATTTCTCGCTGTCTTTCGAGATGATTTTTACTGTGGTACGATTTTAGTAGACAACAACATGAACGGGGTCGTCACGAACGACAGAAGAATAAAGCGTCGGTTCATTATGCAACGAAGACACAACAAGAATATAGCGTAAGTGAGTTAAGGAGAGAGGCGAGAGAAGAAAAAGATCGCGATTGCGACACGCTTCAAAGTAGAAAGAGAAAAAGTATTAAGAAAACGTTGCAAGATTAAAGAAGAAAGGGACAAGAGAGAAAAAGGCAACAGGAGGAGGAACGGGAGCTGGCGGATCGAGAAAGAAATTCTTATTGCCTGGCAAGTCCGGCTTTTCCGCAATATACAGCACAGGTGTACCGAATGTGTATACCCCATCCTACCCTCCGTCGTACACACTCTCGTCCGTAAGGGTAGAAACAGCTCCGTGCACGCATGGTCAGGACCGTATTCTAGTCTAGCGAAACCCATTACTCTTTGCTCTTGTTTCGTTTCTCTCGGCCATAATATCTATTCTCTCTCTCTCTCTCTTTCTCTTTTAATGCGATACACTGGACGTATCGTTTATAAAAAGAAAACGTACAAGTTATCGTTTTCCCGGTCGTTACTTCTTCGGGAAACGACTGAACCGTGTAATTCACAACGAAAGGTTACAACGAACTTTTACTTCTTTTGCACGTATCTTCTGAATGCGATAGGACAAACATTTAACAAGGAAAGGAGTTTTAATACGATGAAAAATGATTGCTCTGGTGATAGAGAACTGGTCGCGATGAAATAATATAAGAGGGGGCACTGTTATTATTGAAAGAACGATATACATTTCGAAAGTGGAACGAATAAAAATAGTACTTGATTCATACTTAAACAGGTTGTAAAATTCAACATAGATAGTAGTAATCGATGGAGAGAAGTTGACAAGAAGCAGTCGTATATACTAGTAGAGAATCTAAAGTCCGCGAACTTCGTGGTCTATAATGCCTAATGACTTTATAACCTGGTTTATTTCAACGGCAAGGCGAGCATCCACATAAACCAGTTTTCGCAGACACCGTCTCACGTAAATCATTCGATCTCGGTAGCCTAACTAAAAAACCGAATAAGAAGTTTTGATGGATTTCGAATCATCGCGAAATGTAACGACCAACCATTCCTCCTCCGATGAAATTTTCTTCGAAGAAAAAGAGACACGGGAAAACTTTCGCACCGACAAGGGGAAAAAAATTGAGGGGTTAATTCGATTAAATAAACGTCTCTTAATTCTAGAGTAGACAAGAATACAATCTACTTACTTTCGTTTCTTCTCGAACACTGAATCGTTCGCGATGTCCCATGAATTTCACATTAAAATCTACTCGTTTCTCTTAGAGATGTATATGTATTTGTTATTTCCCGGCTTGGAAAAATCCTGCTGAGCTGCAGAGTATTTCCTTTCAAGTTCTCGTTCGGGAACCGAAGAAAGAGGCGAGGAGAAAAAGAGAGAGACAGAACGTTTCCTCCGTCGTTCCTTTTTCAAAGGGTGGAGGCGAGCAGCACATCGAGCAAAAGGAAGAGGGAGGGGTAAGAAGAGAAAGCTAGCTAGCTGGCGAGCGAGAGGAGGACGAGAGACGACAGGGGTAGACCGGCGTTCCTGGGGGTGGAGGCGCAGGAGGCAACGTAGCGTATTGATCGAGTGGCTCTCGCGTCGACCACTACCGCTTTCGAGCCACCCGGTATACGTGAGCGTCTGCGTTCGTGTTTCTCGACGAGGATTTGTGCGTGTGTCGCAACGTCGTTCAACCATGCTACTCGGCTATTGTTTATGTGTCCGTCGTAGCCACAGTATGATCCAAAAATTAGATTTTATCATATTTCAATTCTCAAACATTTCGTTGTAAAACAATAGGTGGAAGGGTGTTTGAATTATGCACGTCGCGAATGCGAAATAAATTATGAATGAAATATATTTACCCTTTGTGTTCAACCTTTATTCAAAGTTTTATATATATATATATATATATATATATATATTCTTGGAAATTTCACTTAATCTTCTTATTAAGGTACATGTATGTATATTCTTCATCGAAATATCGAAAACGAATAACTCCTTGGTTGATAAAAATCACAACTTTACCAAAATATTATTCACTTAAACGAGATCGTTCAATTCCATTATTTTTAATATCAATCAATCGTACCTTCAGAGATTAACAATATCTTTTTAAGCATATCTTTGACGTTTGTCAACTCCAGAATCAGCACGTATGTATACAGACGGTTATACGTAAATACAGGCGTGTATCCGCGACGCACCAAACTGTACACGAGTGAACTCCGTGTGGAGAGGACAGGAGGCAATGGTCAGAAAATAACTCAGTCGGCGCGTTCCCATGTACACAACCATATGTGTGCGTATCGAGATTGTGAGCGTTGAAAACACCATGATCTATGGTGTGTGCAACCTAGGAATAACGTGGTAATACTTGGCCTGGAAAATCTCCGAAGCGTATTCGTGTGACCAAGCAAGGTTTTACAGCATCGCAAAAATCGTCTGAGCAACAGTGGAATGAAATATCGTGCTTGAAAATATTTTTAATTTTAACAAAAAAATTGTTATGATATACGACGTGTAGAACGAAGTTCAATTTTGTAATGGAAATGTTATTAGCGATAAAACGTTAGAGTTGTATATCGTCTTTCAACTTTATTTGCACTTCAGAAGACCATTTTCGCCAGACAGATCAGTCTGCCGAAGAGGGGATTGGAATTTAACGTTCCGCATATTAAGAATTAAATTCACAAAACCAATTTCGAGCCCGCAACATTTTGTTTCTTCTATTAATTCGACTAAGTAAAGAAATCCAATTACACTGGACTGTGAATGTGATTTTTACGATAAGTTTTACAACCTGCAAAATCATAAAAACCTAAACTCTTCGGTAGGTTTCGAAATTTTCCACGTAGGCGACCAGTATCCGTTTTCACGGATGGACAGGATACGAAGACTTTCGCGTTTCATTTTCATGCCGGTGGCTCCCGTGGGCATCATAAACGCACGCCTCGCGTCGGTGCATCACCATTGGAAAAACTACCCTCACCTTTCCGTCTCTCGCCCCGATTCAGTTTCAAACTAACGAGACGAACCCTCGCCTCCGCGGGTCTAACACCGAAAACCATCGTTAAACGTATCGATGATAAAAACTTTGTCCCCCTCCCCCCTCCCGAGGGACAATTTTGTTATCTTCGACCATCTATAAACCATCGCGAAACTTCTCTCTTCGGAAGAATTAAAAAGTGAAGTAACACCAAAAGATCCCCCGACTCTCGTAACTTTCGCTTAGTTAACAAGCTACTTGACGGATGATCATTGGAAAAACATTAACGTATTGTACGTTGGCAATACGACGCGGTTTTATGGAATAAATTTCTCAAAGGCAATACGACGCGGTTTTTTGCGAGCTCTCCCCAATTATACGAGTAGGAAAGGAAAAAAATCGGATAATACGATCCTTCGTGGAGGTTCTAATGGAGCCATAGAGATCAGGCACGGCTTCTAGAGGGACTAGAGAGGGTAATCCGTCCCTGAGGAAGGGTGGACCGACGCCACTGTCGGCTCAGCTTCATCCCCGCTAGCCGTTCATCGAAGGGGAGGACAAGGCGCGCTCGATATCAAATCGTCGAAAAACCATTGTGCAAGTATCGAGGTCGAAACTGTCGCTACGAGATACGTTAATCCATGGAATCTCACAGCCGAACAATTTTTCAATTTACCCTGGCCATATCGATTAATCGCGATGGAAACGATGACCTTACCAACGTTCCGGCAACGATCAATTAAATTCTTATCCAATTATTTTCGAACGGTTACCTCGTTGGACAAACCTTTTGCAATTACGGGTGAAAGGGACGTGATTACGGCACGGCGGGAAAAATTCGTGCTCGTTGCACTAGCAAGTGCGTGGCGATGATATTAAAAATTTGTGTGCCAGGCGAAAACACATACACACACAACGACGTGTGTCCACATGCACGTAGGTAAAAGCGTTGCACACGTAAACCCTCTTTTGTGGTTGCAGAGACATTTTTCTCGTGGCATCCCTGTGTATGCATAATGCATGCAGGCAGAATGCCGCAGACTCTTTACGCGTCGAGAATTCGAAATCGTTCGTCGCAAAAATTCTCGCTATGAGAGGAGAAGAAAGAGTTCCCCCGTTGACTTCTGTAACTAGTTTTCCCATTGACTCGACAAAATAGCACATTCAATTCTTTAAATCACAATGTGCAATTGAAACTTTAATTAAAATTTCATTAAACTGCCTATGTTTCATTTATATGAAAGAACAAATGAAAAGCATCAAAAGTTCACACTGCATTCGGCGCATTAACCGATATCAGCAGACGATTTCACTTTCTTCTCGTGTGATTTTTATGGAATGCTTGTACAGCCAGATAAAATCAACCGTTACTACGTTGTTTTTGTTGCGCCATCGTCGTTCTCGTGCGCGAGGACACAAATAGAAAAATATGCAAAAATTGCGATAGAAGCGAGGAATTAAAATAGGACCGTGATACGAAAACGGGGTGCCCCCGTACACTCGAAACGTCATATTCGAGCGCGGCTACCGTTTCTGCACCAGACACACGGGACCTGTTGCTGTCGAGTTTACGGTGTTTTTACGAGCGACGTTACAGCCACCCCTGAGTACGGGGGCTGAACACACCCTCCCCGCAGAAACGATATCCCTCTTCTCATTGCCAGTACCTCTATGTGAACGCTAGAACGGGGAAAAGAGAGGAATAGAAACCGAAACGACTGTCCGTTTATCTCTTCCTCTACGACTTTCTCTCTTCTATGCTTCCGACTACAAACGATCCGACAAATGATCACTTGGATCCTCGTTCGAACAATGAAACAATAATCGCCCATTAGTCAACAACACGCGCATTAATCGTCGATAATAACAGATTGTAGAACGTTTCTTCGCATGTTTATCCTAAATTCAGCGTTGAGCAATAATCTTGAAGAAGATTAAACTTACTGGACAACCGAGTCACGTCGACGGCACGAAATTTCGTCGGAGCAGTCCTCCTCTAGGAGGCGAGAAAAGTCGAAGGGGAGACATTCGGTTCGCAGCTGACTTCCGACGAGACAGTGCCGCGTATATGGAGGGTCGGTAGAAACAAGCGGTAAGTTTAGCAAGAGTTGAGAAAGTTTCTGGTCGTCGCCGGCACTGGCTACCAAACTTTCCAACTACCGAGTTTTGTCTCGCGCAATTAGAAGTTCCCTGTATTATTCATAGCTAACGTTGCTGCTCTTCCTCGTTTCACGGTTCCTCCTCTTTCCTCTATCCGAGCCTCTTCTTGCCATTCTGCCTTCATCCGATTCTCTCTCTCCCTCTCTCTTTCTCTCCTCTTTTTCTTTCTCAACATGGCAGTTCGACACTGGATGTGCCGACCGCTTCTTCCTAACGCGCAAAACTCAAAGACCTCCACGAAGAGGCGCAAGTCGTGCACGGTTCATGAATTTTAATGAAATCTCCAGCCAGAGATGGAAGCTCTTTCGTGTTTCTTCCTGTCCTTCCTGCTTTCCTCTTTCCCCTTTTTTTTTCCTTCTTTTATTCTCGCGCATACATGCGCGCCTGTTGGTGCTTTTCGTTCTGATCTATGCTCTTTACGTGCTGCTCGATATCCGCCGCAAGATACGCCAGCCTGCCCCTTCCTTTCGCAATTGTTCCGCGAGCGTGCGACTCGCAACTAAACTCGCGAACTCGTGTTTTGTATTCCCATTTTCGTCCTCATTAACGGAATTCGAAGCATCGAAATTCTAATTACATCCACGAGCCACGTGCATATTACCGTAACCTATCAAACACTCGTAATGTTAACAAGATAACGCACGCTTGGCTTACGTCGCGAAATAATCAGAAATATCGAAGAATTGGCGAGTCGAAACGCAAAATTGTTCTTAATAGGACGGTGGTGTCTTGGTTCGGGCCGATAGTTTCGAATGATTGGCTAAACGTCGTATTCTCGTTCAATAGCGTACGAAGCTTCGCAATAAAACCGCTCCAACGTTTTCCGATCGATCGATTAATGACAGACTAACGTGCACGCGATAGAACATCGTATTACAATCGCGCCGATATGCTTGTCTACAATACACGCCAGCAATTCATCCCGCGATAAAATTATCCTGATACGCTTTTCCAATGACAGACGTACGATGTTTGACTCAAGGACGAGCTGTCACTCTCTTGTCATCTTGTACTCCGACGAAATTCAAATGGAATTAAATTAACGATAACGGTCGCGGTTGCGTATGTACACACAGTACGTAATAAAGCACGCGAGCGCGCAGCCTCTAGTCGCGCTCGTGTCTTGGTTTTTCTCCGTCGAAACGATACACAAATGATACTTGTTTCATGAAAAACGCACGGTTATTGCTATTCCCGAGGGTAGAATGCCACTCACCTGTCACCTAATGCAAGGTGTCGAAGCGAGAGGGTAATCTACTTCAACCACGAAAAAAGTCGCAAGATTCTCCATAATATACAATAGATGATGGGAATAACTCGAGATCAAACAGGGTAAGCACAAACGCGCAATGAGAGAACATTGAACGTTAAACGAAGAAAGATTCGGGGAAAGAAACCGACGGTCGATAAAGAGAAACTGATTAGAATTCGAAGAACAAGAAGACGATGAATCGGAGAAAAAGAGCAAGGTTATATTCCATCGGGAACGAAAAGGGCCTAACGATCCACGGTACGAGCTTCTCTTCGCCCCATGCAATCTCCATAGAATTACCATACGATTAAGAGAATACCGACCTCTGGTGTACGTACAGCGGAGCCCTCGAGAGTCTTCCAATTAGCCTCTCGAAAGATCGTTCTTCTCTCGTCTATATAGATCGCGCCAGAGTTACCGAAGAGGACATAAAATCTCGAATATGTGCAAACCAGATGATCAGGATAAACGTAAGCGGCTAGTCTTGTAAAAACTGCCAAAAATTGTACGTTCGTTAGAAGGAACGCGAGATTACAACGTAAACATGTCCACAATCCAAGGAAATCGAAAGCGTAATCGCCATTGTTGTCCGGTTCTCTCACCGAAATGTATAGTTTTTGGATTAATTGACAATACCGGCAACAAACCAAGTTCTGAGCCAAAGTTCTAAGCACGAACGTGTGTGGGCCGGGGATGACATGCATACGCAGGCGCGTGTAAAACACGTGAGAGCACGACACGCGAACAGAAAAGAGTATATTGCGGACATGGCGATAGGGTACTCCTCTCGGAGCATTCTCTTTCTTTCTTCCTCGGTCTTTCTCTCTGTCTTTCGGTTTACGAGCTTATTTTACTGGATTTTTATGATATAACATACCCGCACCTAGTCCGAAGTTTATAGGTTTGTGAGATTTTATCGCGGCGTAACGTATGGTTTGTTAAATCGACCCCCTGTGCAACACACGCGTGCCCGCCGATTCATGTACGAGCACACTCGAACATGCACGATGAATTCCGCAAAGGGGCCTCTTGCCGGTAGATATTTATCGCGCGGTACGACGACCCAAGTGGATCGTTTGTTTATTTTTCCAAACCCCTTTGCATTTTTTCTCGACTCTGACCGAACGACACAACTCTCCAGAACANCTCTCTCTCTCTCTCTCTCTCTCTCTCTCTCTCTCTCTCTCTCTCTCTCTCTCTCTCTCTCTCTCTCTCTCTCTCTTTGCTACTCTATTCTTGCACAAAATCAATAACAACAATAACAGAAACTCGTGGATCACGATACATTGATAACAAAGTTAATATTTTGCTTAAACGTGACAAAGCCGTGTTGCACGGGGCGCATTCAAATCATTGCGCCGCGAATTATACAACAGTATACGCGTACGTATGTATATTCCCGCATGAATGCTTTCACACACTGTTGCAACGCGTTAATTGTACATTCAGCGGCGTATTCCGAGATCAGGATTGCTATCGATCAGATTGTACAAGGGTGAAGGGAAATCCTTTTGCGAGGGCGATGACCATAACGACGACTTCCGGTCAGTAACTCCGCGCAATTAAAGCGACTTAAGTACAATTCTCTTAACGGGACAGCCAGTGTAACTGTCGTATACAACCTGACAGCACAATGCTTACTCGCTCTCTTGAATTTTCTTTTTTTTCTTCTTTTCCCTCGATATCGTTACTCCTCTGTTCGATTTTGCTACGCCTCCTTCCGCCAACTTTTTCCATCGTGTTCCTTAACGAAATCGAAGCTCACGCACTCGAGACAACTACGTTTCGCGCTCGTAAGGTTGCTCCAAAAATAGCAACGATGCAAGGTTATCTCTGTTCCTCGTGTATTTTTAGATTTTCTCTTTTTACCAATGTTCCACTTGTTCTCCGAACAATAATGTCTACGTCAAGCCTCGTTAACAAATACGCGTATCTATATCTTATCTACGACTAAGCATTACGGTAACATTATTGCTTGATAATGCAATAAGCTTTTATCTTCACCTATAAATATATAATATATTGTGTGTAACGGGTAAATGCGAGTAAATCGTGACTGTTTCGCGCAGTATTTTAAATATTTTTCTTTTACGAATTTCCTATTGAATCAACCAATTATTGTTTAACGAGTCTATCGGTCGTCAAACGATCATTTCCATTCAGAGACCAAGATTAACATCATTTGCTTCTGACGCAAAATTTGAATTTTCAAACGAAGAAGAATATCGAACAAACGCAAAAGCTTTACCTGTGTGGAAGAAACCATTGTGAACAGTCTCCATAGTAAATAATAGCTTTCACCTCAACGTTCATGAGTAAATATACCGAAGCTTGATGCAACCTTAAAAACTTTTCGTAATAAATCAGTGCACAATACGACAGGCTGGAATCGGACAAATCTCGTTAGTCGAGTCGAAGAAGTTTGTGCCCTGAGAGAGAAAGAGAGAGAGAGAGAGAGAGAGAGAGAGAGAGAGAGAGAGAGAAAGCAGAAAGGCCGGTTCACCTTGGTTGCTGGAACCCATCTGCATGCGGAGACCGAGGATGAAGAAGAAGGAGAAGAAAAGGACAAACGAAAGAGGAAAGGAGGAGGAAGAAGAAGAAAAGGAAATCGAAGCTAGGGGAACGACATTCCAACTGGGGCCGGGATGAGAAGCGTCATCTCTTGGAAAACCGACGCCGCTACCTTTCTACATTTCGCCAACTACAAAACCAGCGACCAAATCTCAATGATCAAACGCGACCGATTTATTCGTTTTTCTCAACAGAGCAATCAATATCTCCATATGTTTTTAAACAGAGACAAAAACCTGAACAACAGTGGACAGTGAAAATAATTAGAGAGAGGCTACTGCTGCTCCGTTCGCTGGAAAATTTCTCTGCTCGAATTATAAAATGGACTGCGATCAGATAACAGGAACCGCGCAAACGCGAGAGTATTTTAATCCCGATCTGCGATATAATTTCCGTAAATCAGATTACGAGGAATAACGCGTTAAATGATAATGTACGACGCATATTACGTCAAACAAGTAAATTACGTTATTTCCTTCAAATACGATGCTTCATTTAGCGGCAGTCTCTGTGACGAAGAAACATTACGAATCGCTAATAGTTGATAGAGCGCTGATAATTGATCACTAATCACAATTGTATTGGAAAAAGAAAAATTTCATCTTAACCTGCGATGATTGGAATAGAAAAAAAATCTTCCAGCAAATACAATAGCCGAGAGAATGATAGAGACTAAAAATTTTTATCAAAACTATAATAAAGGGAAAAGTACAAATGCAACAAATTTTTATATATATATGTGTGTGTGTGTGTGTGTGTGTGTACATATTATATATTATTAATAAACGTTACATTATCTTCTGTTATTATCAATGTTGCTATTACAGATAAATTCAATGTTCTGCGAATTATTTGAATAAAAATTTCCTGAATTAATGGCTTTTTTATTAAGAATGACGAGATAAGTTAAAAAATACATGATTTAATTTAAAGAAAGAAAATGAAAAAATTTTATTTTTTTTTTCAGTTTGTTTTTTCATGTAGAATGAAATTTTCAATTACCTTTGCTCAGTTGTGCCACTAGTTGCAAAATACTCTGTGTAAAAATGATTGTTTCAACTTTTTAATTATTAACTTTTTAACGCAATATAAATAAACACGACGATGTGCGCGTTCAATTTTATTGATACATTCAAAAGTAATTAACATGCTACTCTACAATTTTTACAAAGAAATAAACTTGACTATTAAACTTGGCCTTTTATGTATTCACATTAAAAAATGACGATTATATTAATTAAATGTACTTCTTATCAAAAATATTTTTTAATATAATTGATCGTTTTCAAAATATTTCAATTTCTATTCTTAGGTGATTCATCCGGTATATATATATAAAAAAGGACTACATATAAAAAAAGACTACATATAAAAAAAGACTACCTATAAAAAAAGAACTACATATGCACGAATTACCGTAGCATAGCGTGTGGAATCGCGTGAGACAAACAAATATGCGGAACATTGCGCAAGTCTTAATTAAAGTGTGCGCTGTCTAATTAACGTAGAACATACAGTTTACTCTTATCAGGACACGATGTTCATTAGGAAAATTGTAGAGTAGCATGTTAATTACTTTTCGAATGTATCAATAAAATTGAACGCGCATCGTCGTGTTTATTTATATTGCTAAGTTTTATCCATATTGTGTTAAAAAGTTGAAACAATCACTTTTACACAGAGCATCCTGCAACTAGTGGCACAACTGAGCAAAGATTAATTCTACATGAAAAAACAAACTGAAAAAAAAAGAATAAAATTTTTTCATTTTCATTTTTAAAATTTTCTCAGAATTTCCAAAAAAAATTAAGAATCTGTTGTCGAGTTTGAAAATTTATTAAGTAAATTTAGCTAATTCTGGACTAGTTAAAAACGAATAACAGATAGCTAATTATTCTACTTACGAAAATAAATCAAAAGTGTAGAATTTTTTCATAAGAGACTTCATTTTTGGGAAAACTAAATTTGAAAATTTAGTAAGTATTATTAGGCCAATTCTCAACTAAACATGTTTTATTCTACATTATTCGTTTACATATTTTCGCAGGTAGAATTCCAAATTAATAAAATAAAATAAATTAACTAGGTTCAAGTCTATGTATGTTGTATATTTGTATATGTATTTGAAAAATCTTTAAACTCAATTTTCTTGAAATCAAAGTCTTAAATGAAAAAAATGTAATTCTTTTTTTCCCGACTTATTTTTTCACGTTCGAATCATCCCGTATGCGATTGTATCACCAATTATCGGACGCTATATATATAAAAAAATATCTTTTATATGCATAGTGATATTATATTTTTCCTTGCAAAAAGAATTTTTCGGACATCAACAAGAAATTTTGAGACTTTTTTTAAATTTTGGCATTTTATCATTCACTATCGAACAAAGAATTTTGAAAAAGCAGCAATACCTTGGTTCAAAGATTCTTTTACGAAAACACTTACATACATGGATGTGCGAAATAGAACCAAATTACCACTGGAAAGCAGCCAAATTAAATATGGATTTTTAATTGTTACGGGAGAACGCGACCACGATAGTGTCATTTTAGAAATACGGAATCGAGAATAACGCAGTCGATGCGACGCAGTCTCCGTGTCGGTTTAATTAAATGACCATAAATCGAAAGAGATAGGGAAAGATCTGACAACGAGACAGAGATGGTAGAGGAAGGAAGAGAGCTATGTAACCGATTGCAGTCAAGTTGCATTTCGAAACTCACGTAACGTTACGCGCGCTGACAAACAATAAAGTTGACCACCAATCGTATAACCAAGCTAGCAATCGATAGCAACCGGTCTTTGATTAATTACATGTCTCGCACGCGACCGTTCATATGAATTAGCTATTTGCTGTTTTGAAATTTAGTCCAATAATAGAACGTAGGAAGTATTGTCGTTCCAATTCGTTTACATTTCATTTTATATTCATTTGAATCAAATTTGAGAGATATAGAAGTTCGAGTATTTTCTTAAAAAGACCCTACGTTTCGATTCACGTGGCGAGAATATTTTTAGAAAGGCACGGTATGTGGCGTCGACGATTATACCATTGTGAGGAATTATTTCCAAAGGAAAGATCTCTGAACGTCGGAGGAAAAGGAAAAACGGATTAAGGGTTTGTAGAAAAGTGGGTTCTAGAAATCCTACGGATTCCTTTCTTTTCTTTTCTGTTACCCTTCAGGATCTTCGTGCCCCTCATGGGAAATCGACCTAAACAAGGTTGTCCAAAACAGGTTTTCGATGTTTCGAAAAGTAGCTGTTTCGAATGATCATGACGAATCGTCACTACGAGAGTAACAAACTTCGAACTAACTTCTGGGTACTATAAGCCATGATAGAAGATTTTCAAATGAGAGTTTCCATTAAAAATAAATCTTTCGATTAGATAAACAGAGAAGCAATTCATTTCTATTTCGATAAGCAGAATGTTCGTAATATTTTGAAATTTGAATCGTTTTATAAGGAGCAAACGAGCGAACGAATTACTGAAAGATGGAAATAAGATCGAATCGGTCAGCGAGTAATAGAAATCAAATATAACGGTGATAATGCGGATACAAATCAGTACGACGTTTATCAGTTGTGAATAAAGAAGAGGAAAAAAAATGTCGAATGGGGAGAAATCTGAGTTGGTACGGTCCTGATCCGAAGTTATCCGAGCTCCGCAAGAGAGCCGATTATATTAAATGGCTGGTAAAACGGTCTGCTTAACATAGCGTTTATCTGCTCCTCTTGGTTTTAGTACTTTTTCACTGCCTCGTCAGCCATTGCCCATAAACTCTACTACAAGCCTTGCCTCTTTTTCCCTCTTCATCCCCCGTTACTTGTTCTCTACTACTCTATACATTTTTCTCTGTACCTTCGTCTGACCTACGCGTACATGCGCGCCCATGTGTCTGCGCGAAAACACGCTTAGCACAACTCATGAAGAATATAGAACCATTAAAACGACTCATCCTCCTGAATATGCTCATCATACTTTGACGCCTTTTTTGTTTACATAACTCCTCTTTACGTTCTCAACTGTTTCACGTTCTATATCAGATATCGAAAGAGTTCTTTCATGTAATTAAGGATGGCTATTCAAGTCTGGTGAAATGTTTCGTTAAACGCTTTTTTAAACAACTATGCTGCCAATATGAACAATCGCGTGGAACGTAACATGGCCAGTACGTAATCAATAATTACAACAACCTTGAATTTTTAATTATGCACTTGCAATACAATAGAAAAATACATGGCATCTGCTTCTTTTTCAACGAACGTAAACAGGATTGAACGATTTCTATTTCTCCAAATGTTAAAAATAAATTAAGAGGTAAGTAACTCTTTGTAGAAATTTGATCAACGGTAACACCTTCTAACCCATAAAACAAGTATCGTTTCGCAACTAAGAATAGCGTTCCTTTTTCGAATTTTATCAGAGAAGTATATAGTAGACGCCGTACGTGGAATGTGTCATCGACGACGAAATCCTTGACCAATACGATACCACTCTCGCTGTGAGAAAGAAGAAAACCAGCGAGCTACTCAAAAAGGTAGAAACGAAAGAGAAAAATAAAAAAAAAAAAAGAGTGTGTAGACATACACATATACTTACAGTGGAACGACGTGAAAGAGGGTGACTTAGCATGAGGGGCGTGGTGGCCCCACCACCCCCATCATACGACCAGGCAGAAACTACTTTTGGGGTAGCCGACCCACACACCTCCTTCTCCGTCTCATCCCTGTCTCCACGGTTCCTACCCATCCCCCAAGGCATTTCGAGCCAAGCCAGCCACCCCTCGCATCCCAAAAATAATTGCACGTTTCGTGGTCTCTTGATCCGCGCGTAAAAGTAATCCAAACATCGCATAAAAATTATGTTTACGAGTTTCGAATGGGTACAGGGGTCGACCCCGCAGGGCAAACACTGTATGCCGAAAACGTATCAACAGTCTCTCTTTTCTCATCTAGATAGGGATCTCTTTCTAGGAATTTCTTAGATTGTTTAGAATTCGTTTGAACTATCGAAAGTGCCATACGAGTTACGAGGTGATCTTCCGTTCTTGTATGATGTATCTGTTACCTTAATGGCATCTATATCATTTGCATTATTTATTGTGAGTTTCGATAAACAATAATTACTAATATAGAACTTGAAAGAACTCCGTAAATAGCAGTAATTGTTAAATTTATTCCAATAAATATTTACCAGTGAATATTGTTATCCGTTTCTTCACAAGAAACTCAATCGAATGATAATAGTAATAATAATAACAATAATAATAAATAGTGAAACTTACCTGTTTTCTCCTTGATTTCACACAAAACCGAAAATAGAGCTGGCTTCATTCTGTGACAGTTTAAAGTATGTTTTCTGAAAAAAAAGAACAGAAAATCTAAATTGTGTAATATAAATTGTACACTAACAAAAAATTTATATGATGCCATTCATTATAAAGAAAATAGAGATCTATTTGGCACACTCATTTTTGTAAATTTGTACAATCGCGTAACTAACAATAATGCAAAGATAACTGTCTTATCACATGTTCGAATGCCTATATATGACTTATGTTATAACTCGCCATTACAAATTACTGAAGTACTATATTCATTACTTAATAATTAGCATTTGACAGTTACCAGACTATAATAACTCATTAAAACAATGTTCATTCTTCTCGACGAAAATCCTAACAAAAAATGTAAAATGACGAATATAACCTATATTTGTCGTAACTTGTTACGCTTATATATAATAAATGCTTCAACAGTTAAAGAGAAAGATCAATTGTATCTGAAGAGATTGATTTTGATGTAATATTGTGAAGAACATTAAGAAACATGAAGAAACATTAAGAGAAAGAGAAAAAAAAGAACGTATTAGATGAATGGATATCGTGAGAAATTTGGTACAACTATTAAAAAAAGTAACGATACATCTCAGAAGTATTAAAAAATGGCGGCTGATCACGAATGGGACCAACCTCGCTTGCGCCTCATCCAAGCTCTGATCAGTGATATTCATTATTTGTTGGAGAATTTCACTGATATCCTGTTTTCTAGCTTCAACGGCCTGATCCGGTCCCTGTGTTGCAGTTCCATCTACAGGTCCCATGCTACCGTATCCGGCAGTATTTTGGGCCCCCTGGCCCTGGTTTCCTCCCATCAGACCAACACCTGATCCTCCGTGTTGTAGCATTCTGCCAGTTTCATCCATCAACTGTAAACTACAGCACTAAGAATATTATCCGCCGTTTTTTCTTTTTCTTTTCCTTCCTTTTTTTCTTTTTTCTTTGTATTTCCCGTCGCAGAGAGTGAATTTCGTTTACACAACACTCGCGAATGTAAGTATATCGTATACCAGGTGTCGCGAAAAAACGCGACTGTACAAACAACCGTCCCGCTCTTTCGCTTTATGACGGTTCCTGTATCTCAAGGAAAATATGTTTCACGCACGTGCTCTATCTCTCTCTCTCTCACTCGTGCGATACTTCATATGGAAGCCCGAGCAGGCATGCATTTGCAAAAATAGAATCTTTCATGAATAATGTACCAAATTTCTTGAGAATACGAGGCGATCTATGAGGATACGAGATCCTCGTAATGCGCCGTACGGTTGGGCTTGGAGGTTATGCCGCCGTGGCCTTTGTCTCTTACGTATCGTTTGGCGTTTTAACTTGTTCTTGCTTCTCTTTCCCGGTCTCTCTCACTCTCTTTCTCTGTCTCTATTTCTCTTTCTTTCTCTCTCTCCTTTTTCCTCGCTCTTTCTCGACCTCGGTTATTCGTTCGCTTGCTTGCTCTTTCACTTTTCCCTTTTTTTCTCCTTTCTTGCTGTCTTTATCTCTCTCTTTCTTTATCTCTCACTCTTTTTCTCTTTCGATGCCCTTCGTTATCCTTTTTTTACTTCTATTTCCCTCTTTTCCACTCGTTCCTTTTTTCACTATTATATTTCCTTGCTGGTTCAAGAACACTCACGTTACGTCTAATAATCGGTTTCTAGTTTGCTATACACACTATAGAGATGATGAAAATAGTGCCTTCGGCAGCTTTAAACTTGACGGATTGTCGGATTTTACGTATACGCGGTTATGTCGACGGTCGGCGTTGGGTCCGGTTTGCACTCTCCTTTCACTGGTTCTTTCCTCTGCTCAGCAAGAATACTTGTACAAGCTGAGGAAAATCGGCGTTCTTCGAGCCATCCGCGCACGGACGTCACACACCAACTCCGCCTTACAAGGCAACGCGCGGACCGACCGTTTCTGTCGCTCTTTTCACTCTTCTCGGCCGCGAGCGACTGCTACGCTCCTGATACACGCGCGTGTTCGTGCATTTGTGTGTGCATCGAAATCTAGTGTGCATACGTGCGTGCGCCAATCGGCAGCCATAATATTCGCCTCGACCAATCAGAACGGTTGACTCATTTCCTTCTTTCTTCCTTTAAAGCGTTTTCCTCGCTTCTTCACCCATGTTATTGTCCGCGTGCGCATTCACTTTATTTATGATGTGATTTCGCCGCTTTTCCTAATCCTATTCTCTTAACCTATATTCGTCGACTTTCAATTTTCCTCGAGCTGTATAAAATTATCTTTCGATTTCTTCGAGCACATTTAATCGAGCAACGTCAGAAACAAAATTTTTCGTAAAACAACTTCTTTAACTTTATATTGCAACAAGCGCAAACTCCGCCCATTCCCCCAAATTCTTTTTTTTTTGTCACCACTTATGTTTAATCAAAAACGTTTGTGTCATTACTATGTAGTATTTTACAAAAAAAAATTAAACAAAACTAAATGTTCGATCGTACTCTTGCCTTATCGAATACCGTATAAATAAAACGAAGGTACTTCGTACTTAGGGAAATGTAAATTATGAAGATCATAACGCGCAAGTCCATACAAACATGGCTGCATATCAGCCATTTTTATAACGCGGGAACATTCGAATATCCAATTGTGATATTTAGCGATAATTCAATATTCTAACAAATATTAAAATATAAAAGATAATTATTTTGTAACATTATTTAATGAATATACACACAACATATTAATCCCATGATTTATTATCTTAACGATTGAACCAATGTGAAGTTTACAACAGACGTTTTATATTCTACCATCTTTCCTAAGTTTTCACATTGCTCCAGTTTCAAAGTTTATAAACAATACGAACGTATTTTATATATTGTAATACATTTATTTACTAGTATTATTTACTAGTGTGATTTCATTTATATATGTTGTACATGTATATATATATATATATACACACATTTGTATATATTAAAAATCAATGTAATATTAATTATAAAAAACGTGCATTACTAGATTGAGAATAGGTTATACGTGAAAATATATTTTAGCTCTTTTAAAGCCAGTGATTGATATATATTTGAATAATAAATATGGAGTATGAAAAGTATTACGACAAAAGAGCAAATGGATATGTTATACATTTCCCTAATAACAAAGGATTGAGTTTACAAGAAATTACTAAAATGTTTTCTGCTTTTGGCAAAATTGTGTCTGTGAATAATCGTGGGAAAAGTAATGGATTATGTTTTGTAAGATATGAAACAGTTGAAGATGCAAAGAAATGCATAGATGGTTTTAGAAACAATTCATCTATTAAAATTTTGCCACATAAAATAAAAACTAATATAATTGATATTAATACTAATATCGAAGCAAAAGATGTTGATGCTAATGCACAGGATAAAAGAATGTTTAAACAAAATATTTATAAAAATAATTCAGAAGAAAATAATCATTTTAGTACCTATTCATCAACAAAACAGTCTCAAAATACGCAAACAGATAATCAATCTAATTGTAATTTGTCAGAATCATCTAGTAAGGATAACTTTAATGATGATGTAGATGTAGATGGTAAAAACAAAACTAACCATCTCTCTCCTATACCAAAATTATCTTCAGAACAGCGTATTAGACTTAGAAATTTAAAAAAATTTGCTTCAAATACTTCTATTTCATCGGCAGTTACTAATACTTCAAGAGAATTGGAAGATATACCTGATGAAACAAATATTCCAGCTTTGGTACATATTGACCAAAAATATGAAACGCATAATATTAACATCACTCCATCTGTGAAAATTGTTCCAGCTTATGAAGTAATTGTAGCCAATATCCATCCAAGTTTAACTATACATTATATGTTACATCTTTTTGAAAAATTTAATCCAATATCAATATCACTTATGATGAGTCTACCAAAAACCAATATATTGTATTGCCATGTTTATTTTAAAACATATGAAGACGCATATGCAACTATGAAACAATTTGATATGCATAATGTACATGGAAAAAAGCTTATTGTTTTAACATCAAATAAATTGATGGAAGAAATATCTCAACTATAATACTCTAATATAATTACTTTTATAATGCATCTATTGTACAATTAAATATAACTTGATTTTTTTCTGAAAATTTATTTTTTTATTGGTTTGTATTTACTAAATACAATAAAATTTTAATGATATAAAATATCGTTTTATTTACTTCTTATCACATATATACGTGGTTGGGCATTATTCGAATAAAATTTTATTTGAATAACATTTCGAATAAATTCTTTGAATAAAATTTCAAATAAGTTCTTCGAATAAAATTTCGAATAAATTCTTCGAATAAAATTTTATTTGAAATATTTACCAAAATAATGTAAAGAAAAAAAGTCAGGAGTTCTTTTCTCACAATTTTGGTTTTGGATAGGTACAATAATGATACAAGTTATTTTTGAAATAAAAAAATATTTTTTATTTTATGTTTTTAAAATAAAAAGATTTAATGAAATCTGTGTTCATGAGTTTGCGCGTTAAGTTGTAATTTCTAACCTATTTTTAATGTTTGAGGATATAGTTTTTGAAACTTGAAAATGTGCCTGTAGTTTAAGAAATTACTTCGAAATATCATAGTATAACATTACGCGTGTGTACATTTAAAAATATGCAATTAAAAATGTCAAAATCGTTTAATCAAAATGCTGTAAAGCAGTTATTACTGCAAGAAAATAAATTTATTTTAGATATATTTTCAAAAATGCCAATATCTGCATTAGGTAAGAATATAAAAAGATAGCATAACCTTAAAAATTACTTATTTGCAATTATAATAAAAAATCTTATTAATTGAAATTTTATCAATTTCAGATAACAAGGATAAATTAGTTACACCTTTGAAGAAGAATATGTTAAACGGTAATTGTTCTTTATTGTTTTTTGTATATTACATAATTTAATTTATTTAAAACTTTATATTTTTTATTGGAGATAATATTTTCTCAAGTTTAGGTGAAAAAAAGAAAAGAGCACAAACATTTGAAGAGCTACATGCTAGATTAGAGGGATTAAAAAATATTAAACGACTAGGATATAAAGAAAAGCAGTTAAAAAAAAATCTGAAAACCAGAATAAAAAAGATATCAAAGAAGAAAGAGCGATTAATGCAAAAAAAAATAATAAAGACAGAACAAAATGGAGATACCTTATTTGAAATAAAAAAAGAAGATAGTGAAATACCAAAAATTCCAAAACCAAAGCCAGTGTTTAATTCAGAAGGTAACATGGTATTTAGTAAGTTTGATTTTTCTGAAATTGGGACAAAGAAAAAACCACCCAAAAAGGATACAAAAAAAATATTGCTCGAGTTGAAACAAAAAAAAGAAAAGTTAAAAGCAATGGAAAACTTAGGTGAAAAAGAAAAAGTAGAAGAAATTAAAGAAAAGGATGCATGGAAAACAGTTTTGGAAAAATCTAGTGGTGAAAAGGTAATAAAGATATAGATTCTATATTCTTTTGTGAAATTTCAGAAATATAATGCTATATATTCTATATTATACCATTATTAATATAATTCTATATTATACAACATAATAAGGGCATCAAAGTATATAAGAGTAGATTACAAGACTATAAGTTTATACCATACAGAGCACAGGACAAACTATATAGATAAACTTCCATAAGATACAGACATTAAGAATTAGTTATAGAGTTAGAAAATAAGAAAGAAAGATGTAAAAAGAGACACATTGTAAAACGAAAGCTATCCTAAACCACCTAGACAAGTATTATAATAAATAATAATAATAAATAAATAATTATACAACATATTTTTTATAGGTGAAAAATGATCCAGATTTACTTAAACGAAGACTAAAAAGAAAAGAAGGTAAAAAAAAACAAAGTGCAAAAAAATGGGAATCTAGATTAGAAAATGTACAGAAAGGAATTCAAGAAAGGCAAAGCAAACGGCAGAATAATATTACAAAGAGAAAGAAAGAAAAAAAGATAAATAAGTTAAAAAAGGCTGCTAAAAAAGGACGAGTAATACCTGGATTTTAAATATAACAAAAAAATATTTAAAATTAACAAAATCTAACAAAAAAATATTTATATATTATGTAATTTCTGTTAGAGTCAGTTAATTTTTTATATTAAAAATAATTCAAATTATAAATTGTGTAAATTACATTCAATAATTCATTATGACAAATTTGTACTAACATATTATTGATACATTAGAATACAACGATTATTTTTTGCTGTGTCATTTATTAAAAACAGAGCATACATTTACATGCAGAAACAGAGAATGTTACATTTACATTATATATCTTATATTTTCTGCTAATTTTTATGCCTAACGTAACAACAAAATCAGTAACATTGTTCTTATAATAAAACAATCAACGGAATGTGATTTCAAATAATACTTATAATTTTACTGAATATACTTCGAAATTATTTCAAAGAATTCTCATTTATATAGAAATATTATTTTAATACACATCATTAAATTAAAGTTAAAATTAATTTATATTTATTAAATTAATGAAATTTAAAACTACGACTTAAAATTAAGACATACTTGATTTCAGTTAATGTTTAAAAAATAAAATTACAGATTTTTTTGTTAAATCAACCTATTTAATAGACGAGAAAAACTATTTATTTTTTATTAGATTTAGAGCAATGATTTTAAATTAGATAAAGATTACAGCAATAACGAAACGGTTAAATATGCAATTATATGTATATGTATCACGATTCTTGAACATGATTAATATTTCTTGCTATTGATGTAACAAAGATGATGCATAGTATCACTTAAAATTTGTCAGATAAAGATTACAATCACGTTTACGATTTAAAACAGCATTATTAAGAGTTACTGTATGCATGCATGTATGTATATTTAATCTAATGAATATACTTAATATATGTACAACTTATATGAATATATAAATAGACAGAATATCTTTATTTTTAAAGTATAACTAGGAAATGAGTGAAAAATAAGAACATACATAAAAAAATAAGCTGAAATATAAAATAAAATTTGTTTATGTTATTTTGTCAAGTATATTTGATTTAGGCTCATTCCAGATTAGACAAGTCATAATCAACAGAAAATTATTCTATAATGCAGAAATAAATGAAAAATGTAGAATAAAATTTTTTATTTATTCTTTGACATAAATATCTTTTTAATAGTTATTACAAAATACAAATTATCAAATTCGATTTTTTCAAAAACAGTCTTAAATGAAAAAAATGTTATTTTTATCTTTTCGACTTACAATTAGTTTTATATGTAGAATCATCCCTTTTGTATTGTGAAAATTGAAATATCTTGTTTAAAACATAAAACATTTTTGCACACAACATTCATTAATCCTTAGACTACAAATGATTCTATAGCAACAGCCATGTGAATATCACCTGCAATATATTTCTTATTTGTTTACATTTTAAGAGTTTAAATGCGAAATTTGTTATGACTTTGAAGTATTACTGTGATAAATAATTATACAGTATACAATACTAATTCTTTATATAAAATTATTTGTATATAATATTTGGTAAATATGATGGAAGTACATAATCAATAAATATATACGTATATATTGATTTATTTGAGCAATTTTTAACCGATCACCTAATAGTATTTGATTATTTACTTCTACATTTTCGGGATATTGAGGAGATATAGAATAATTAATTTAAATATTATTATAAATACATAAAAACATAAAGGTATACTATTACGATTAAAAAATCACAATTTTCAAACAAACTATGATAGGGAAAAAAGATAATTGGAAAATTAAAATTTAAAATTTTGGTTTAATATATATATATATATATATCGATAATAATTTTACTGAGAATATGAAGATTCCTAACTTTCTAATTATAAGATAAGATTTATGAGACTTTCTAATTATCAAAGATAAGATTTATGAATGAAAATGTTAACGAAAAGTATGTTTTTTAGATGTTTTTGAGCAAAATATAGCTACATGATTTATTTAATGGCGTAAAACTACAAAAATTTTTATAATAGCATTAAAGGGAACAATTTTTAATACAAAATATTAATTTATTCTTTTGTTCGAAATATACATATAAACAAACTTTGGGTGCTTTATTTAAACAAATTGAGGCAAATGTAGGCATCATTAAAATCATATATTCTTTCATTCTTTTTAAAGCGGAAGCTAAAAATTATTTAGAAAAAACTTTTTCAAATTTATTCAGATGCGATATAATCCAGTTTACAGAGTAAGGATTAAATTATCAAATGTCAAAATTGTTTTTTCATAAATTTATCGATTATATAAATACATCCAAAGAATTACAAAGAAAAAATTAGAAAAAATTAAAGTTAAAATAATTTAGTATGAATTGAAAGTCCACTTCTTAAAAAATTGTATTTGTAGAAATGATTGAGTTAGATGGAGGAATGATTAATAACTTACAATTAGTCTATATTTAACAGTGGAGAGTGGTATAGGTCTATTGAAAGAATCTCTGCAAAAGACTGTAGATTTATTTTGACCAAATTCGTAAACAAGATACAGAATATGGTCCTCGTAATTTAATAAATTAAATAACATAAATAATCAAAGAGAAAGAAATTTGCAATTTCAGTTAAAGAACTAATTCATCAGAATAACTGATAAACGCGGATAAAACATACTATTAAAATATTATTGAATATACTATTTCAATTTGGTTTTCATTGGATGTCAGGACGATTACAGTCATTAGCTATAAGAAACAGTATTGCAACTAAAGATCTTATTTATACTATTGAAATGCATTGAATATACTAATCAATATACGCCGGGGAATTAGATACCGAAATATACTGCACCTATGTATTATATCATGAATTGAAGTTTTGATTTTGATAAAAAAATTGTCCCACATTATTATAAAATAAACGACTTAAATTACAATCAATAGATCGAACTATTATAAATAAACTCTCTTTTATCAAGAGAGTTTGTAGAGGAGTTTCTAACCATTTGAAATATTACATATATTACATACATTACATAATTTTCAAATCCTGTTGCAGAACTAACTCTCTTATTGGGGCAAGAAGGATCGACCCAAGTAATAAACTACATATGAAAGGTATATGTGCAAAATGTCGATGCTGATGCACGTGCTCACCTGAAATCTCAGAATCAACTCTCGCGACAAACGAACAACAAAATTATGTCTAGAGTCATTAACTTTTGAGACCGAAAACGAAATGGAAGCTGAGGTCGAATGTCACGCAATATTTCATTTTTGTATTAGTAATTAAAAACGCTAAATTTATGCGTAAATGCATAAATTTAGCGTTTCTAATGATATTTTCACTCATCCAATCTCTACTAAAATTATAACGGTATGGCTGATGAGTTAATAGAACAACCTAATTCTTTTAGTTTTGTGTGTAAACCACGAATATTTTGATGAATGGACTGTAATAGATTCATCTAATTTTTTGAAAAAGAACCATGAGAAATTTTAAACATACAAACATGTATATATTTTACATACATTAGTTTTCTCTACATGATTTGAATTGAGTCCAAATTGACGCCTTAGTGTCATTAGGCATTGGCACGTTATTAGTGTTTTATCATCAGTTATCTTGTACCGTATATTTACGTTTATTTCGCAATATTAGTTCAGCTACTTCTGTTGTTGATAGAGTAACTTTAAGAAGCCTTAGTCTAAAACCTCTCGGATACTTAAAAATAATTATTTATTAAAAATCCTGTTCCTAATTTTGAATTTAACATATGTTTTATATGTAGTATTACATATAAATAAGTCTTATTAATTAATATATATATATATATACATATAAATATTAAAAAACAGATCTCAGTAATTTATTATAAATTTAAATTTATTGTTTCTCCTGTACATAATTTATAAAAAATTTATGCAACTGGACGGAAAGTTTATACTATTTATATAAAACTAATTTTTATAAAAATTTATAAAACATTTTTTCATTAGCACTAGGTTACGACATTCGTCCATTTGCTCTACGAGTAACATTAAAAAAATTTTTACGGTCTTTTCCTAGTAATTTTTGCTGACTTTTATCAATAAAATAATACGAATCAATTTCTCAAATTTCTAATTTTGAAGTTTACACGTGTATCTCCATAAACGTCAATTTGACTAGAAATAGATACACAAGATATTCGCTTGTAAATCTAATACATCTACAGACAAATTTTACTATACACAAGAAATGACCGTAAATCTAATATATGTACAGATAAATTTTACTATATACAAGAAATGCCCGTATATCTAACATATGTACAGCCAAATTTACTATGTTATACTATTTATATTAAGAATTTCTATTTAGCCATAATCATTTTATTAAGTATTTAGTCAAACTGTTTTATCAAGTATTTA
Organism: Frieseomelitta varia; assembly: GCF_011392965.1. Taxonomy (NCBI): domain Eukaryota; kingdom Metazoa; phylum Arthropoda; class Insecta; order Hymenoptera; family Apidae; genus Frieseomelitta; species Frieseomelitta varia. The sequence continues at coordinate 74,083 of NW_025110506.1, read as the reverse complement.
GTCAAATAAAAGTGGAAATTCTTAATATTAAACATTATAATACTAAATATTCTAACGCATATGTTTCAAATGTTTTTCTACACATTGGACATGATGAGTTTTGCTTTGTGTTAAACCACTTGTACTGAAAAAGAAAAGTGAATATTATAATTTAGGAAGAGCTACTAATTGTATAAAATTTTATTAAATATTCCAGAGAATACAACAAACTTACCAAACAAACAGAATTTCTTGCGGCACGTATGACAAGATATTTTTGGTATTTGACATGTATTCCTATGAAAAATACTAAAACATATACAACATTCTTCCACACCAACGAATTTTTTATCTAAACTTCTTTTCCATAAGACAAATTCATCGTATATTGATTTATTCTACAAAAAGGAAATAAAATTTTCTTTAATTATTTAATCCAAATATAACATAATTTAATTGATAGATTATTATTACCTGGTGTGTTGGAAATACAGACAACTGCATGTGAAAATTCCTCAAATTCGCTCCATTTGCGTTCACACTCAACAATAGCTGGTTCTAATGGATGATTAGGTGATAATGTAATATTAAGTTTCAATTTTGTATCATCTATTTGACACAAGGCTGTCACTTCACAGAATGATGGATGTATTTTCACTTCTATATTTTCAATGTCATGTAATTTATTCTGAAGATGTTGCTCTTGACAAAGCATAGGGCTAACGTAATGAGCTTTAATCTTATTTATGGCAACACTGATTTTACTGTCAGCAGTGCTCCACCATTGTCTTATTAATATTGGTAAATATCTCAAACTGTTTGTGTATATCCAACACACAATATGGTCTAACCTCCATTCTGTCCAACTTTCTAAAATATCATAAATGGATAGATATTAAAAACAAAGTTATACATATGTAACAGAAAAAAGAGCAATTTAATTATTCATACCGCCAAAGTTTAGAGATGGTTCAGAAAATAATTCTGTTAATTTAACACCCTTATTTATATTATCTTGAAGAAATTCCATTGGCATAAGTCGGAATATGTTATTTAATAAATTAGTAAAGACGTTATCTCTGAAATAGAATATAAGTTTTAAATGTTGAAATTTTAATATTGACTCTGAAAGAAATCTCAGTTTATTTTCAGTTAATGTTCAGTTGAAAAGAAGTATTTAGAAAGACATTTATTTGAGTATTTCAGCATATATACGTAGCAGCTTTTCATGAGCATTTGCACACATGTGTAAGACGATAACCCATGACAATAAATATCCAATAGTATAAATATAAGTATCAGAATATGGAAAGGTTGTGTAATCTGCAAAGATGTAAAAAAGGGACAGAAAATTAGCATAATATTAGTGAATAAAAGTAGTACATAGTAATAATAGTATAGTATAGTAGTATATAAAAGTAGTACGTATGATAAGACGTACATATAAAAACTTACTTAAACTCCATTAGAATGGCATTCATGATACTTTGGGTACTTTGAAGTATTTCCTCCAGTTTTTTAATGTTCAAAGTATTCACATCGAAATTTTTTAATTCGATTGTATTTTTGTCTTGTTCTACAAGCTTTGGTATTGTGTGTTTCAATATATGATACGCGCCTAGTTGTATATAGGAGATTGGAGGAATTTCAATGCTATTTCAACAGTCCTTGTAAGAAATATATGATTTTTGAAAATTATATTTCCATCAACCATTTTCATAGCCTTTCCTAAATGACCCAATAATATAACAACTTCCAAAGCTGTTATTTTTTCACTGTACACATCTGTGATATAAAATTTGGTCAAAAATTGCGGATAAAGAAATCAATGGTTGTAACTGAAGTATAAATTATAAATATACCTGCACAAAGCATTCAAAATTCAGTAACTTCACTTTAAACATCACCGATAAAAATATTTTTCCATTCATTTAATATTTTTGGTGATATTATTGTTACTTTTTCCTGGTCATGTTTGTTAATTAAGCACAATATAGTTGACACATGGCTATCATCAGCGTAAATACCTATGAAAGTAAAACAAATTTATGACAAATTAGCAAATTTGAATTAACAAATTAACAAAAATTAACAAATTTTTTTCAAATAATATAAATAATTAATTGCATACCTTGAAATCAGTAACATTTTGTTTTCCTAATGGAATTCGGCCATAGGACTAAAGAAGTCAGAATAAAATTCCAGTTTTCATATGTCAACTTAGATTTAATTCTCTTCGACGATTTCTGTCGCTAATCTTATACGTTCCAAAGATAAATTTAACATATCCCAAGAAATTTGAGAAATGTCACTATAAGAAAGCACATAGAAATGTTGTATTTTTGATATTTGATAAAGCATGTTATTGCATTATATTTTAAGAAGTAAAATATTACCAATCTGATAATGAAAGATGTTTTTCCAAAATATCGGAATACTTAAAAATATTCTCTTGCGCCATCAACATACTTCTTACTACTATTAATTTAGAAACATTATTACTGGATATCCATATATTAAAGTTGTCCCAATTTTGAAATTTGCGTAGAATCTAAAATAAAATTTTCTGTCATTACACAGAACACATTATATATTGATTTTAAAATTGATTTTAAAATTATTAGTGCAGTACTTGTAAATTTTGAAGTCTCATTTCTTCATTTACAGTAAATATGTTACTATTTTTATAATTTCTAAATAATTCCTTAGGTTTTTTGACAGGGCACAACTTTGTACAGCAAAAGTGTATTATATATGGTAGTATACTTTCGAGTAATTTCTACAATTGAAATAAATTAGAACAATTATAACGAACATTTTATAAAATTATTAAGCTTAATTAAACTTATTTAAAACGTACAATGTCAGATAATCACGAATTTCGTGAAATGTATCTTTGTTAACGTGTAACTGTGTAAAACTTTTTTGTAGAATCGCCAAAGGTTTATTCACGTCGTCATAATACTTGGTCTGAAAATATGTAATTGTTCAATGAAGTACTAGTTCTTTTTTTATTGAAATTAAGTGTTTTCATACAGATTACCTATGATCATACTTACAGATTACCTATACAGATTACCTTATATAGATTACCTATGATCATACTTACAGATTTATAATATTTGGTGTAAATTTCACCCAGGATAATAGAATATATAATATTAATTAATGAATTTGTAATTCCTGGTAAATCTACGTTATGTATCAATAATCTTTCGATGCCATTGACTGATCTCAAGCACAGATTATTCAATATATCTATGTTGAGCAGTGCCCACTTCAAACAATTTTTAACATTATCTATTATTGTCTCACTGGTTAAATCAGCAGACACACATTTTTGATCAATTTTTTTGTTTTGATCAAAAGATGATAGATGTAGTTTACCAGTTATTACTTCTCCATATATAATCAGACGTAAATTACTTTTTACTTGTTCTCTGAGCAGAGCATTAATTAAATCTTGATTATTGACATTTAAAAGAATACAATAGCCGAAACATTCGACAAATGACGAATTGTTACCGCAAGCACTTCATAGTGATTTGTTTGTACACTTTGTACAGAAAATCTGAAAAGAGGATAAATATGTATACTCTTATATACTCTAATGTACTCTAATATATTCGAAACATCTAATTTAATTAATTGAATAAATACTCTTATCGCATGTTAGTAAAGAAATTTGTATAAAAGTGATGAGGATCATTTAATTTCAGAAATTGACTAATAAAGGGTATAAATACTAATTGACTAATAAAGGGTATAGCTACAGATAAATACTAGGGCAGTATTGCCCTCCGTTTTTGTAAAACCCAGTATAATTTTGGTAATAGTAGTTTTTCAATATTTATTACATTGTGCCACTCCTGAAAAGAGAACATATTATTTAATATTATAAACTCGCTATATTAATATAAATAATTATTATGAAGGTGAATGTATTATTTACCTTTATTTTATTTATAGCAGTATGAACCAGACTTCTATACAGCTGAGGACAATGCAGGGTACAAGACTATTTACAATACTCGTTACAGTTCTTTTCTTTTCATTTTGTAATATTACATTAGTATCAATCATCGATGTTAATAGAGAAAAGAATGCTGTTTTGATTGGAACTGCATCAGTGTTAATTAAATTCCAAAATTTGTTGCTGCTTGTAATTTTATTGTGAAGCTCAATCATTTTTTCAATCTCTTGGATATGAACTGAATTTAAATAAACACTATATCCATATAAACTGGATATAACTACGCTCTGACGTTTTGCTTCCATATCCTTTGCAGTGAGAGAATATGGAAGTAAAATATTATCTCAGCAGATTTTGTTAACATGATAACTATTATAATCTACTGTTTTCGTCTTTTTCCGTAAAAATACATCGTACTTCTGTGACAAAGTCAGAGCACTATGAACAATTAGATTGTCACAGATGTAGCTCAGGATTTCAAGCTGACAATATATAATAGCATCAATTCTATTTTGTAGAAATGTATCCTATATGCAAAAAATATTCATATTAAAATAGATTGTTAATAAATTAGTAAATTATAGTTATTAATAAATTATAGATATTTTTAATTGAATGAATTAGTGGCAATTGTTGCAGCAGGAGGATATACATCATATTGTGAAATAAACCAAGCTTCAGCTAATTGTTTCAAATACTTTTGTCTATACGTTTCGCAAGAGCGGCATGTGCTAACTGTGTATCTCTTTTACTGTATCTTTTATATCTATTGCTAAGGCAGAATATAACCGTGGCCAGAATGGTAACATTCCTTCCACAATCGATATTTCTGAATCTCTACATAGAATAGCAAATTCATGTAAGGCCTACAAAATATTAAGAAAGAAACTTTAGTTGGATTTAGTTTCAATATCATTTCTATAAATGAACAGAAGAGATAATTAGTTGTTACCTTATATTTGGTTATTGAACTCTTTTTAGTCATCTTTTTTAATATTATTCGAACATTACTATCAAGCCTATTCATTTCAACTTCGCTCATATCACAAAGTGGTAATACAGCTACATATCTCCCATTTCTCACAGTTGAAAAGTCAATTGAAGTATCCAGAAATTTTGCCCTTCTGATACTATTTGATGGCTAGTATAAATAATAATAATAATATTTAGAAACTTATAATAAAAGCTTGTAATTAAAAAGTTTTCATTGACAGATCATGTGTCAAATAACGCAAACAAATTTTGATAAAATTAAATAATCATTTAAAAAAAACATAACTTTATAAAATTGTTGTTACCCTGTAACTTTTTTATAAAACTATCATGATTATAATTTTAAATTAAGAAATGTTGTTATAACTAGACTGCAGATTTTTATGCAAATTCATAACTTTATAAATAAAATTTAGAAAAAAGAAACCAAAGAGAAAGTTGTTTTCTCTATTAATTATTATACAAAGTATTGGCACTTTATTTTATATTCTTATTTATTATATTATTATATTATTCTCTATTTATTATATTTTATATTCTTTTTATTTTATAATCTTACATACATTCTGTGTATTCTTCCATGTTCAAATTTCTTATAAATTCGCATAAAAATCCACAATCTAATTACAACAACTTTATAATTTAACTTATAAAGTTCTTATAAAAATTAGTTTATTAATATAAATTTTTACTTACCATTGCATTATTTTTGACTCGTTGCGCTTGTTTGTTCTTTTCCATGATGATTAACACAGTAGCAAGATACAGGAACTCGTACAAAATAATATTGACACTACGTACAAAAAAGACTGCGTATAAAAAATATTGACACTACACGTACAAGAAAGACTGATATTATATGTAAATTTCCAGCTTCGTACCGATGTTACCAGATGTAAAGTCGGAGAACAGAGACGGTAGGCCTTATACAGGCTACCAGGAACGTCATGGCTATGGCATGTATATGAAACCATTAAGAGGGCCAGCATTGTCAAATTACTGTAATAAAATAAAATTAGTGAAAAGTGAAATTCTATTATACATCGAAAAGAGTTCTACCCGTGAATTTAGGATGGATTTTTCTATTGAAATGTTTGTACTGATCTATTCATTAAGAGAAAATTTAATTTCGCTTGAAGGATCAATCTTCTAAGTAATAATTATACGTTTTTTCAACCCTCTTAGTATCTTCGAATTTTTCTACATGTCGTCCAAGACAATAAAGTTTTATCGTAGAAACAGAATGTAAAATAGTGTGTCAAAATCAGGGTAAACAGAACAGACATAGGGGAGAGTATTGGACGTAACTCTAACAAAGTTTTTCTACTATAACTCGGTCAATTCTTGATAAAACCCAAACTTTAAAAACAGAAATTTATAGTAAAAATAGCGCTTAATGAGAGAGTCTAAATCATTTTCCTCAAATTTTATTATAACGATTAATAATATGAATAAAATATAAATAATAAGAAAAAAGTCGTAATTCGATTATTAATAAATAATTTTAGATAGTGTTCAGTGTTCAGTTCTTAATGATGTCTTAATGAACTGTAATGCGAGTGTGTCTACACTCAGCATTCTCAGTGCATCCAGTGTTTTCACAGCACTCTTACGTTCATCAACTTACTCTCTTACTAATTCACTCTTACTTACTTGTTCTTACATTCCTTACTGATATAATTCATGTTCGTCAGATTATTCATCCAATTAAATCCTATTTTATAGGATAAATCCTATTTTATAGGATTTATTAAATCCTAAATTAAATCCTAACAAGTGAATTAAAATCCTATCAAACTAATCAAACTTTAACTTGAACCAGCTATCTTTCATTCACGTTGAAGGCAGCAAGCTACCGATCAACCATTACGTAAGTTCAGATTGGCACGCTACAGATAGTAATCGATTATTTATTAATAAAAATAGTAATTAATAAACATTAACATCGCAGACATTTAAATGGGACGAAACGTTTATTTATATGGTGTTTGTAATATTTATAACGTGTTTATAACAAAATAATCGATGCTTTTTTCCTTGCAAAATGAAAAGTTTCAGCGGCCTTGCCTTGTCATACTCTCTTTGCGCAGCATTTTCAAAATTTTACTAACTTACTTTAATAATGTTGAAAGAAACAATATATATTGCGAAATATATTGCTAAGAGCAATAGGATATCAATTTATCATTTCATCAGTAATCAGCGACAAAACTAGCAAAATTTTACCTAACAGTAAAAGCGATGAACTTCCCTTCCATACTGCATTATGCTATATTATACGACATACTGTTACACTATATTATACGACTCTACCACTATTGGAAAGATTTTGATGAGTCTCCTGAGAGATGATTCTCCTAAGAGACAGTAAGACGTTGATCGAAAAAGTGAATTGTTCAAATGCGTGAAGAATGTCTTTCTTATAAAGAGTAAATAAATGGTGCTAATGCAGGTTCAACTAAGTTAATTATAAGGAATAAGTCAAAGGGGCAGGGACTGACCTCGAGCAAATATCTGAGCGAATATACAAGATGTTCATAAAGTCTCTTTACGAAGGCAAAAGTGGAAATGAGACGTATATATTTAAGTTTTTTTTATGTCTCATTCAATACACCTCTATACGAGCACCATTAGTTGCACGAAGCACATCGAGATGATACTCGAGATTTACACGATCGATGTTTTTCTCAGATGTTCTTGGTCGTCCACTCCTCCCTTTATCGAACACTGTCCCTGTCTCCATAAATTTCTTGCCATGCACGAACTGATGGACGTGATGGTGGATCTCTTCCATACTTAGTTCTGAAGTTTTGCTGAATTTGCAAATCCCATTTGGTTTCAATAAACCATGATACATACTGTGCCTTCTCTTGAGGCCATTTTGTAGCCATTTTGTAAGGGGTTCATTTAACAGTTTCTTATTCATCAACAGGGTACCTAAAATGCAATGTGATAAAAAAACTTTGATAACTATTGAGTACATAGAGTAAATCTGATGAAGATATCTCATGAATTGCTTTTGTAATAAATTTTCGAAATTGCAAAGTGACTTCATGGACACGCTGTACATATAAGCGCAACGAAAAGAGTATACACAATATTTTTTCGTGTCAGGTAGTAATCGAATCGAAAATCTTGTTTTGCCCTAATAAAGTTCTGTGAAATTGTAATGTAATTAACAATTAGTGCTCTTTCTTTCGTGTGGATCTCAACTTCAAGAATTCGGATTCGGAGTTCATTATGTGTCATTCTATTACAAATTATTCCCGTCAGATTTAATTCAGATTTGGACTAATTGTTAGTTAACTAATTTATAACGTCACTTGCGCATTAATTTATAACGCAATTTTAGATATTTTTCAGGAAAAAATGGTATCATACGTGCCATGAAGGAAAATATTGAAGAAATATGCCATTTCATGTAATCCTAACATTTTCTCTGTCACTCGAAAAATATAGTTTGCATCATATAATGTGTTCGTTTGTATGATATTTTTAAAAACATTTCTTTGGTTGAGTTTGCAAGATATATAAACATATATGCCGTATATATGTTTATATTTTTCTTTAAATCTTTATGAAATGTTAAAGATTTATATTAAATAAATAACAAAGATTCGTTGTAATCATATTGATAGGCAAAGTAATTTATAGAAAAATTTTGAATAATATTTTAATTAACAAGTAATTTTTCATTAATGAATAATAGAATTTGTTATTTGTCGTAACCAACGCAATGTATAATTATAATAAAATTGTAGAAGAATTTAACATAAATTTGTAAGTAAATTAGGAAATATAATAATCTTAATATTTTAATATTAATAATAATTTAAAAATTAGTTGAAAATTTAATTAGTCAAAAATTGTGTTTAAGAATATTTTATAAAGTATACTTATCACTTAAAAGTATGTATTTAATAACTTTAGAATTTTAATTTACTATATAAAAAAAAAATAAACCATCGCAAATCTGTAAAATATGAATAAAGCTCTTTATGATATGTAGTAGAATGATTTCGGTTAGTTACAAACTTCATATTTCGATGTTGAAAATTTGAGAACGCTATAATGGATTTAAAAAATCATGTTTCTGGCGTGTTCACTAATTGATCAATTCCCGTTTACTTGATGTAGTACTGCAATTCATCATTATTCAAGCGTAGAGCGCTAAAAAATAGATTTTTTACTATGTCGATATTTCAGAGCATGAAATACAAAGTCCCACATATCTCATGCAATCTATTCATACACCTCATCTGTGTTACATTTCTTATAATTATATAAGTCTCACAAGATGCTTATTCATATACCTCGTCTGTGGTACATGTCTTATAATTGTATAACGTGTTATAGTATTTGAATATATAGCAAGAGTCGAATGTATATGTTTATAAAGAATGGAGTAGTTTATAATCATTTATTTACACATTATGATTTTCGTTTGTACATGATGTTAACAAAGTTTTATTTACACTAATAATGCAGTGTTTGTTACTTTATTAATAGTTGTAAAAACCGGTCTGTCCGCAGAATATTGTACAGTTTATCAGTATAAAATTTAGTTGTCAAGTTTGAATACGCGTGCAAAACTTGTTTGTAAAGACACGTATTTTATTGTATAATGTCTTCATACTTCAAATTATTTTATCACCGCGAGTTCTTCTTTCTTTTTTTTATTGTACAACTTCACAGTGTTTCACCCTCTTGAAATTATACGGGGTCACTCTCGGCAAGCTAATATTTGGTAATATTATGTATGCCAAAATTTTTAGTAAATTATGGGTAAATCGAGGACGAGAGCTTCGATGTAACCGCCCTCTTCCACTTCCTGCTAGGTATCTCCAGGAGCAGAGGATACAGTGTTGGCATTTGTTAACGTTGTCCATAAAGGACTGTGATCCACGGGTAATGGTACCACTGATTTCGATGGTCGTGGAGACCTATACAGAATGACAAATAATTTATTCAAATTAATATCGTTTTCATTGTAAATATTTATTACTTATTATATTATAAATAATAACTGTTCATGAAATTGTAATATTTGTTACAGTAATGATCAATGTCTGTCGTGTAATGCAATTTTAAGTATTAGGAAAGTTGGATGGATGGGGAAAGAGACAGACTATTGACAATGGTACACGATTCATACGAAAGTCTTTTTCATGTTCAATTTAAAGAAATAACAATGACAATATTACGACATATGTATATCACATACGGAGAATAAGAATCTGACCTAGGTGGTACCAAAACTGGATGCTAATCTGGGCTACTAAGTTCCAACGCAGTGCTTTGTTCAGGATCTGATCGTTCTTCAACTACCGTGTCTAGCTCCAACGATGGAAAAGCTCTAGATCCTCGATCGCTTCGCAATGATACTGCTCTTGGACGATCAATTCCAGCTAATACATAAATATACATAAATATTAATATTCTACGACAATAAGAACATTCGATTAGTATAGTCTACCAATTCTGTAAATGAAAGCGGATTTTAGATTATCAATAATCAAGATCAATGTTAACTAGATGCATGCCTAATGTTAAGATTAAATAGTTTAAATTGTCGATTTGAATTGCATAGTTATCCGAAAGTTTTTATATGCGAAATGCATTGAAAAAGCACTGTATAGGCTTGCATAACGAACAGTTTAAAATCATGCGATTGTAACTATGTTAAAAAATATGTACATGCCTTTGGATCAAGATTAAGATGTAGCCAAGCTGCGTATATATATTGTTTCGATAAAAATTCTCTACTTCACTTGTTTTCGAACTTTTCAATTATGTTACGAATCTTAAGCTGTTGAGATATAATATTCATAAAAATGTGGATGTTATTTAAACGTATTTAGATGCAATTCGCATATCTAGTCCTACATAAATTATTTTTATGATTTCATTTATCCCTGTTTTTTAATTCTTAATTCGGAATTTAATTCTGTATTGAATATGCAGCAGTAATAGCGGCGGCGGCGGCAAACAATTATGCATTAATTAAAAGAAACTATGACTGCTCTGTGAAATTCTAAAATCTCTAGACTCAAGCAACGATCAGGTTGATAAAAGGCTTTACCTAAATCCTCTTTCGATGCTGCACTTGACGAGATAATAAAATAATGTATATGTATTTATAGTTCGAAGAAGTTTTGAAAAAGTTAGTTTATACTGAGGCAAATTAATTTTTCGATGCGTAACAAAACTCAATAAGTAAATGTTTTTTTCTGTAACCTTGTCCGAAAGCTGAATATTCCCTATTAATTAAAATCAGCATGCTACATTTAGTTGACCAAAAGGTAATGTCGTATTTTTGTTTTAATTTATTTTAATGGTTATCTTCCTACTATATATGCAAAAAGCTTTATTAAAAACTGTATCAATTTTCTTCATCTACAGCATTTTCATAGTTGCAAGGTTCCATTTTTTGTTGGAATTTATTATCTTCTTTTTGTAAGAGATTTAAAGCTTCCATATAATTAAAGTTACTATTATTAAGTGAATTTTAATGCATTTTAATTCTCTCCGCTATATTCTCTGCACTATGTTACTGTAAATTATTTATTAATAAATTATTTCTTTATTTTGCACCGATTGTTTGCTTTAAAAATATTTTTATTTTTGTAACCTTTTCGAACTACGTGACATTGAAATATTATCTGACAATCACTTTATAATGAACGATTTTCAATAATAAATTTCCAATGTTTCAGTAATTTAATTTATAATCTTATAATATAGATAAATTAAATTTGACTAACTAAGCTTGAATTAAACTTCATATTTTGTCATTAATAATTTCCACATGCATTACAAAATATTTATCATTTATAAAATATCTCTATCATGAAGGTCTTCCATCCATCTTTGTTGTAGGTTTGCTTTCTATAATCAACAAACCTTTTTTTGATGTTTCAACGTTTTTTCCTTCTCGAAAGTATGTAATAAAACATAACTACTTGAAAATGCAACTTTCGACTTTCATTTTCAGAAGGAGAATATTACAGAGAGCATTGTACTTTGATGATATTTTATTTATGTTAAGATGTATTTTTATTTCGAGTTCTTTTTCTGCAAAGATATTTTTATATTATACGGTAGATAGTAAAGTAAGGATACTTCTGTTATTGAAAACTGTAAAAATTTAAACTCCACCAAAACTTTACTGAAAAGTTTTTTTCATAACTAGATCTATCATAATTTCGAAGATTGAGATTTCTCTTTTGCATCAACATAATTTGAAACTTGAACGATTTTTTTCGCCATTTTATTGAACATTATTGAACATCAGAATTAAACGACAAAAATTCAAGGAATCCTAATCCTATTTTGCTGTTGGTGTTCAAAGTTTAATAAAATGGCGAAAAAAAAGAATATAAAAAATCATACAGAAAATTTTAAGAAATTGTTGTAAAGAACAACTTTGAGACCACGGTACATTCATTTAAAATTTTTAATAATGTTCTTAGAGGAACTGAATTTTTACCATTTTCGAAAATAAGTATCCTTGCTTTCCTACTTGATACGTGATATAAAAACATTTTCGAAAAACACTGACGTGAATTTGTTAAAAGAGAGACTTCTCATTTTAATTTCGATAATTGAAGTGTTATATAATCTTTTTTTATAAAATTATAACAGTTTGAAATACAGACAATATTTTATGAAATATACCAAATGACCAACTCTAAGATTCTATAGAAATCATTGACACATTCCAGTAAGAATGTAACCATACCAATATCAATATATCAATATTCATTTTTAAAAAAAGCTCGTCATATTTCTTAGTTGTTGATTTGGGCTGGATAAGCCCAAACTTAGTAACACTCCTGCTGAATTAAATTAAAAGCTGAGTTCTGTCCTTTCTATTTGTTTACAAATTGAAATGTGAGATATAAAAATGTCGTAGACGGCCAGCAATCAATATTAAGGCATGTGCCATCGCGGATTTATATTTATATATCTCGCCTGTGTTTATAGGCAGAATTTATATCTAATGGTACTGGCAATTTTTCGTAAATATTTCGAAAATTAAGGCTGTGGAGCAATAACGTGTAAGAGGGAAAAGTTGTTTAGAATTCAACAACGTCAATATATTTCAACCTCATTGAAATAAGTGAGAATTAGCCCTTTTTAGATAATTATCTTATTTTTTCAAATTATGAGTATTTTGTTGCATTTTAAAATGTCCCATAAATAAAAATTTACAGCAATGATCTGGATGTTGAAGAATTAACGAAGAGAACGTGTTAATACTTGTGAATTAAAAAATTACAATTAACGTTCATTGACGAGAAACGAAATCACCATTTACTACAGAAGTTCGACATTATTTTTTGATCAACTCAGTGGTAACTAAACCGCCTATTTATTTTAAACATTGTAAATCAAGAGTGAAAGTATTGTGATTGGTCGCAGTAGTCGTGTATCTTCCGATTCAGTCTTATATCATAGTTATCAAGTTTTCTATATACATTTCGTCGATACTCAAAAAAAAAACAAAAACAAAAACAAAAAAAAAAATCATGTTCATATTGTAACGTAATGTGATCAGTAAACATTTTAGCATTAAAATTTATATGGAATAAACAATTAAAAGAAACCAATTTGAGAAAACCAATAAAAGCTTATGATTCAACAGTTTCTCGATACTTTGTTAGATATGACGTTTTCATTGGAAAAAGTAGCCGCGTGAACATGGACACGACATCTGCGTTTGAAATATTCTGAAATCAATGTATGAACTCGAATATTCAGGCCAGCATTCAATCTGGTTTAATACCTCTTCCGTTCTCTTTATATACGTAGTACATCCATGTGTTTGAATACGTATACATATATACACTCCATTTATAAAGGTATGCGACTATACACGCCTATGTGATTGTATGTAAGTGTATATTTGAATATACAGGTACGTATACGTATGTATTCAATGATTTTGGGTAGAAAAGCGGCCATAGGGGTATAGCGGCTGTTAAACAGATTGCAGGTGCTAAAATACAAATGTTTTGTGACCTCAATCCGTTTTTTGTTACAAAGTTTGTATAGAGGAACATTGCTTTCAAGTATATACTTAAAACAAGGGGTGGACAGGTTCACTTTTTACCCAAGTGAAACTTACCTAAACGATGGACAGGGCTAAAACGAACGAGACTGAGAGCCCCGTGATCTAGATCGCAATTTCTTCTTCGAGCTCGTTCTCTCGCGAGTTTTGCTCTTCTTCTTAAACAACAGATAACCATTAGAGCCAGCAATGGAAATCCAAGTATGCATGATACTATTGGAATGATGATACTCTCTGGAGTTACTAAAAAACAACAAAGTAATTTTTAATTTAATTGCGAAGATTTTTTTCATCAGAACGTTTCTGAAATTTTATAAATGAATTCTAACTCGTACATCAATCGAGTTAATGCATTAATGTGTATTCAATGTTACTAACAGAATTGCCTTCTCCCGATTCTATAATTTCCATTTGCCAAGGAAAATTGAGCAAATCGAGGATGAGAGATGCAATTTATCACTTCGCAAACTCAAGAAGTTTTTGAGCTAAACAGTTAAACAGCGTTAAATTTTCAAAGAAATATGGAAGCAAACATTGGATTTCTGTTATTCATATAACTTTCTAACAAATGTAGTATAATGTAGGTGCAATACTGAAGAGAGTTGACAACAAATGAATCTTTTAATAAAAATTGAAAGAAATGCCATCAATCTTCTAAACGATAATTTAACTTCCAAGAAAAGAAAAGTGTTTCGTTTAACGTGGTAAGAAACGAGAGACGTAACATAAATAAACTATGGACTTTTATGCGAGTTTATCTTTTTTTATAAATAAAATCTAGAAAAGGGAATCTAAAGAGAAAATTGTTTTCTCTGTTAATTATTATGTAGAACATTGCATTTTGGATATTTTATATTCAAATATCTTGTGCACTTTTGCATTTAAATTTTTTATATAATGCATAAATATCTACGGTCCAATATATGGTAGCGAAAATATATTTTGAATAATACAACTTGCAAATATGCTTTTATTAAAATCAAAATTAATTTCGTACTATGACATCGTTCTAAATTTAAAATTACAACGTCGAAATATCATTTTTTATTTACAAATGTCACTTTTCCATTTAGACGTCTAGACGTTTTGTAATTTTATTAAGCTTCCACTCTCCGTTCTCTCTTAGATCCTTGAGATTGGGAAGTAATCACTTGCTTGGTTACTTCCTTAAGCACAACGAAGATTCGTTCTGTCGCAGCAGGATTTTAACGAAATACTTAATCCTTTCATAATATTTTTAAGTTTAGAAATAGGTTGGATTCTGGATCAGGAGGATAATCTGATCATTCCATTGATTTCCTTTTATAAAATTAAATTTCTTCATTTATCCGATTGTATTATATTTAAGTAAATAATAATCTCATTGGTTCTGTAAAATTCAATGTTGTTATTCAAGCATCGTTTGAAATGATTGAATGAATATAACGACGTATTACATAGAATTGTATTCACCATGCGCACCATTTTTGAACAGATGAAAACAATGCTTTATCGCAATATTTCACTGCAGTTTGTTATATTTTATTTTACAAAACATTGTATTGACATCTCACCTGTCGGATAAACTAAAATTGTTGGTCTCTTGGATTGTGAAATTGTTGGCATTGTTGGTCGACCCGCTCTCACTTCGACCGACATTTTGCTCCCGATCTGAAACAAAACCAGTTCTTCGAAATTGCTTTAATACGTTAATCAAGGATCTGGTATTACGAAAAAAATTCGTCGATAATTCCGATTCCATTTCTCTCATAAAAATCGTTCATTGTTCAAGACTCATTGTTTCTCGTGTTCTGTTAAAATGAAAAGTCAAAGGAGTCTCTACTATTTCGCGGTTCTTTAATTTCTTCTTTGTTCTTCATACTTTCTCCAATATCGAGAAGACGATCAAAAGCATCAAATTTCATCGGTTCCTTTTGAAATTTTCTCCATTGATAATTATACACCTTCCATTGTCCATTTCTTTTTTTTTTTTTGCAGTACAGAAATGTGTTCTTTGATTTCAAATTAGACCGGAACTCGATGTAAGCATTCATCGTACATATTAATTGTACGGAGATCTTAAGAATATACAGGGAAGTTCAGCTAAATGGGATTGCCTAAATATCTGCCTTATTTACTGTTGCATAGAACAATTTTTCGGGGTAAAGTTACACTATCTTAAAGGCTACATTGAACGATGGCAATAAATTTTTTGGAACTCACTTTTTTATGAATAATTTTTCAAATGAAACTGTGTATTTTTTTCGATATTTCTACAGAAAATTTGACTACTCCAATGAACATACTATTGAGACTTAATCTCAAGATATTTGTATTAGAAGGTAACTATAATTTTCTAAGTTTAATTGTAATTTATACATTTATATCCGAATATTACTGAATTATTAATATCGGAATTTGTTGAAATTATTGATTGGTTAATGTTTTTTCAGTTCTACTCGAAGTATATGTTCGTAAGAAGTAATTCGAAGTTATATTTAGAAAATTATAATTACTTTCAAACGTGAATATCTCGAGAATAAATAGCCTGAATAGTATCCCAGTTCATTGGGAACGTTAAATTTGTCTTTTTTATGTTCTATAAGAATATTTGAAAAAAATATAAAAATTAAAAAATTATTGATAATCTTCAAATCTCAAAAAAATGACCTTGAGGAAAATTTATTTCCTCTTTGCAATATAGCCCTTAAAATAGTGCAACTTTGTCCTGAGAAATTTCTTCATACATCAATAAATAAGGCAGATATTTAGCAGATATAAATGTATGAAAATTATTTCATTTTATTAAAATCGATACGATTTATAAATATTGAATAAATACCTCTCCGTGACAGCGTGAGATGTATATTCGTTGTAAAAATATAAAAAGAAATCACGAGCTGCGCAGGATTAATTTAAATGCGACAGCAAACAATGCGTAATATCTCCCTCTATATATTCTGTTAAAATAATAATTTTTATGTGATTTAAATTTTGCGTTCACGCGTTAATAGTTGTCATTTCTGCCAATGCGTGGCGCACATGCAGTTAGTATACGAAGGTTTACTCCTTTAAATATATCACGAAATTTAACAAGAAATTATAACAAAAACTATTTATTTTAATTAATGTATAACAAGATTTTTATAACGACCGTTTGCCTTGATTGATTATTAATAAATTTTCCGCTATCTTATTTTCTTTTTTCTCCATTTTAAATCAGTGTCGCCGCTGTTAAACTCGTTTTTAACCTCTTGCGCTGGAATAACGTGCCGCGAACGTTGAGAACTTTTTGTCGCAAATTGCAACATTTTTCTCAGTTTTAAGTGTATTTAAATGTAACCTAGGCAAAACAAATAATAAATTTATTACTTCTTAATAATTTTTATCCAGTGATATCATACCGACGAGTGCAAAAGAAAAAGAAAGCGACGAATTGTTGTATACGGTTCAGTCACTCGTTATGGTCCGCAATCAGTTGCCAGCGCAAGTAAATACGTGCGCCGCCACAAGTAATCAAAGTGATAAATGTGAACGCGACGTGTATGAATTTAATAAATTTATCTTGATTAAAGGTGATAAAAATATCTGTCATAAAAATTTGAAGCGTTTGGATAATAGCATTATGATGGGAAACGTTCTCAATTCGCGTTGATCGATATAACAAGTGTTCTATTTTTTTCTTAATGGAAGATTAAAAAAATGGAAGACCAAAAATCGGTATGTAATCAAATTTTTGAAGTACAAAAATCTTCACTATTGATATGCAAGTTGACGTGGTAGATGTTCACGTTCTCGAAAGTTGAAAATAGATTGCAAATGACAGTTTTATATATATATATATAAATATGTAAAACTTGTCTTTGTAGTAGGAAAGAGCTATTTACTTGGATTCCCTCATCTCTTTGTGAAATTCCTTCCACCGTTCCTTCGTCACTTCGTACTCGGAAAAGCAATAATGCTAGCCGTATTGGTGTGAATACCGACATAGGCAAGAAGTTCTTTCTTTGTGTACAAGCTTTTAAAGTTTCTCCGTTTTTAAATTCCCTATACTACGAAAGACTTAATTCCTATTGGCTTCGAGCCGCAAAGAACCTTTTTGGCCTCAGACTTTCAACTCGAAACGCATACATACATTAAGAAGGGTGAGAAAGGAATTAATTTATACCATTCCATTCCTCGTACTTCTCACTTCTTATGAAGAATTTCTGAATTTCCTGCTTTCCATTAGAGTTTGGGCGTTGTTCAAAAGATTTCAAAAGATTTCAAATGAACTTTTATCTAAAATAATTATTCGAACATATGTTCTTTAATCGAATATTTTATCCGTATAATTATTTATGATCATTTATTCTTTCTACTTATTCAAATACTTTATTCCAATGACGATTGCAAAATTTTTCCAATAACAATGCACATAATTATTATTTTTGTTTTAAATTTTGTATGTGTTTTCATATGGATACGTTCAGTATAATTGCGTACACGCTTCAACGTTCAATGTTAGAAAAGGTCAACGTGAAAAGAATTGCACAACAAAGCGTGATAATATATTTCATATTCATATAAATATCTTCCTTTATGTATGATATATGATAATTAGATACAATAAAAAGATCCCTCGAATAAATCTTTATCTGAATACATTATACGAGTAAGTACTCATTCCAAAAAATATACTTATTCGACATTTATTTAACACTAGAACTACCGAGAACTAAAGCATAGAATTTTCATTAGGGATATTAAAGTGAAAAAAATAGGAATACAATAGAACACGCGAACTTTTATTCACGTATTTTATAAAAAAAATCATTTGAATCTCTAAAAATACATTATTTTGCATCTATAATGTATCCGAAAATAATTATGAATCAGTCATTTTGACCACTTCGGTAGTGCTAGTATTAATAGTAATGCTATAGATTTCAAATTAATCAAATATACTTATTTTTATGCATCAACTTCGACTTTCTAAAAATATATGTTACGAATGTTTATTTTTATTTTTATCCTATTCTATGAATATGCATATGAAAACAACCGTGATTAATAAATTCATTGTAATGATACTATCGAGCCTCATTGGAGTTTGATTTTCCTTCTATGGCGTTGGATGTAGTAACTCATTAGCCACTCAAAGCAACAAAGCTTGTTATTTTTAAACCGCATCAGACACAGTCTCTTTTTGCTTTTAGCTTTTGTTTATTCCTTGTCGTATCCAGCTTGCCGAATATTGCTTCCATAAATTTTCCTGCGTGTATGAATTTGGTTTTCTGGGGAAAAAGAGCCAGTTCTGAAATAACAAATAATTCTCTACGTTTGAGGTCAGCCTGCATGTGAATTTATCGAAAAATTCAGCATCGTGAATGCTTAAGCTTTCGTCTGGCCTGTTCGGTACGATTACGTTTCCTTATTTACATCAGCTAAATGGGTTACGATGTTTATAAAAAGCGCCGAGGAAACACCGTTTTCAGCTAAACGTACAATTTCTTGAGTTGGGCAGGCATTCTCGCAAGAAATTCTTGGAATCTGTCCAGGAAAAGAATCGCGAAGCTTCTTCCCGTTCTTCGTTATCTTTAGACTTCCTTTGCAAGACGTTTCGCGGCACACGAAATTTATCCGATGTAGTTTAGAAATTCCAAATCGTGTCCAGTCGGATTCAGGGTTTCGCGATGCCTTTGCCATGGAAAGTAGGTCGTTCAATTTTTAGCGAGGTCCCGCTCCAACTGATGATATCTTCATAAAAAAGCAAATGGGACTGTTTCGTAATCTATTATAACTATTCAACTCGCGGTTCTTGGAATTTTCGAGCGACTAGTTTAAAATTCAGTGACTCATTGATCTTCCCGCGCGCACATTAAATTTTGTTCTTTTCTCCGAAAATTCGTTTTCTGAACGAACGCCATCTTCTTGCAAAAAAAAAGCAGTGTTCAATCATTACAGCTAGACGAAAAGATTTGCATTCTCCATCTTGTCGTATCAACCGCAATATGCTGTCTCTTTCCCGATTATTTACTAACCTAGTTCGTCGCACGGTGAATTCAGAAAACCTGGTCCACGGAGGAAACGTAGGTTCGAATTGTGTTTCATTAAATTATTATTATGTTCTGGGGTACATATTATCGCATTATAACCGTGTTATTATATACATGTACGATTTTCCCGTATACCGACTCGTTACAAACGGAGTAAGTTGTTTTAATCATAAACTGGCAAATGCCCACTCCAATCGCGCTCAAAACTACGTTTTAATCCAATTCGTGCAACAACGTGGTGCTATTTGGTCGGTAACACGCAAACGAAATAACGACAGCCTTCAGTAAATTTCCAAACGCAACACACATGTACATGTGTACATATATGCTGCACACCGTTGTGCCGATTTTCTCTGGGCCGTGTAACGAGGCTTGATAAATAATTCCAGATAATTCAACTACTGTTGTTGGCCAAAGGATTATACTGATCTATCGTAATTCACGGAATGTTACGTAAAAGCTGATACGTTCATTGGTAGATCGCCGATATTAAAAGACCTCGTGCGGCCGTTAATGATTCGCGGTAAGCTCGAGATCGGGAACCGAGGATTACGCCAGTTGCCTCGAGTTGTATTCGAACTGCGCGCACACCGGTACTGTTTTCCAGAAAATTTGTGCGAGCTCTCGCGTATCACCGTAATTTTCCACCGAAGTTGGTTGAAAAGGGACGGTGTGATCGATTGCCATCACTTTTGTTCTCGTAGCTTTCATTAATTAAACCTTTTGCGATTACATAGTGGATAAATTATTCGCTACTTTTCCCTCTTATTTTCACAATTCGATCCCCTTTTTTTGCGCGTACACCTCTTTTGTCCGTTAAATTACAGGAACACAAAAGATCATCTTCGACTTTTTCAAAGGACACGGCGAGTCGCGTTGAAATTCGTTAGGAACGTGTAATTCACGATTCGAAGCTTCGGGTTAGAAGGTCACGGCTGATGCCCTATCTAATTAAGCTATCGTACAGGGTTTCTACGTATTTATATAAGCCAGTCTAGAAATTGTTGTTATCATTAAAAATCGTTGAAACAATGTGAATCTAAACTAAACTGAAATTAAAATCTAATTACAGTAAAACGACAATTAACTGAACGCTTTATTCGAGATATTGATTATCTGAACACAGAAGGAATCACTTATGTAAATATTGTTTAAACTATATGTTTAACAATGTTGATATTTTTGGAACACGTGTCCTTTCTGCTTCAAATGCTTTATTTAAAATTTAATGTACATACAGTGATTCACATTAATATTCAGACACAAAATATGGAAACTTATTATTTTATAATTAATTATACGTTACAAATATAATTATAAGTATTAATTAATTATAAATATATATAATATATAAAATAATTATATAATTATATATAATTATAAGTTACACATATAATTATATTATATTACAAGTTATTATAAGTTTTTTACAGAAAAAATTGTATTACAATAATTGTAATTTTGTAAAAAAATACCGTGCAATGACAAACTTGAGTTTATTTTACAGCTTGAAATCTCTACTTTCGAAATGTATTTTTCATTTTATTCTAAAATGTTTTTGCATCATTTAAAATTTTTTTTTCGCAACTGAATATAGAACGGACTTGAAGACTGTCTTCAGTTCACAACTACTTTCGAAAATCTGATATATATGATTTTTTTTTCATCATTTTATTAAACATTAAATGTTTTGTGGGCTTAGACGACGAAAATTCAAGAAATCGTAATATTTTCATCGTTACATTTTTTTTCGCCTGATACTCAAAGTTTAATAAATGGTACAGTGAGTTTTAGAAAGCTAAGTTATAAACAGCAAGCTTCAATCTTCAAATTGATTGTGGATACAGTAAAAAAAATTTTTTAAAAATTTTTATATATTATGATAATTTATAACATTTTTTTAAAAAATGTGTTTTCACTTTGTCATTTCCTACGTAGCGTAAAAACGATATATGTAGAAACTGGAAACTTCAAACTTTAAAATGAGCCCAAATTTTATTATTGTACGATTTTTTTCTACGAAATTATAACAAAATTTCGATGTTTGGTGGTCGAAACATCGGAATATTAATATGAGACACTGTACATTATATGTAAATTTCATGTATGCCATGAATATTAAGAGGAAAAAAAATGATGCTGTAATTAAAAGATAAATACCATTCATGTTTGAAAAAGGGTGAAAAATGCGTTTAACTTAATTAAAGAAAAAACTCTACGAATAGCGATATTAAAAATAACGAATCAAAGTTATTAAATATTAAATCTTAAATTTTAAAAAAACTTTTTAAAGGATTTTTTATCCAAATTTGAAAATAGCAAATGAATTAGATCGTGTTATATGCAAGTGCATCTTACAATAGTGAAGCATGGTTCATTAATTTAAGAGAAGGCTCTTGAATTAAATAGAAAATTAAGTAGGAATGTAAGTTTTGAAGTGTCTAGTGATTATTAAACACGCATTAAATATTCATACATATTAAACATTCATATTTGAAAAGTGTATAATTTCTAATTGATTCATGATATGCTCAGAGATTTGCTTCTTTTACATTCATTACCCGAGAAACCGCTTGTTTAGTTTGTCTGTTAATTAGTTTGGATAATCGACGTTCTACTGTAATTAACCAAAGGACCGCAGCAAATTATTCCGCGCCACTTTTGATGAAATTTTGTACTCGGTGAAAGGAGCAAAACATAATTCTCCTTTATTCGTCTATTCTCATGGATTTTCTATAACATTTACGAAATAATGAATAATTACACAGTTAGAGAAAATATTCACCGTCATTGAAGTTGATAAATCTTTTCTACAAGTATGAAAAATTCAAGAAACATCAGTGCTTTAGCAAATCGTTTTATCAGTTTGGAAATATTAATTTTACATTATTTTAATTAATTAAAATATTTAATATTCGAAACATCTGGATGGAGCCTGATACGTTAATTTCCCTTAATCTCTGTATTTTAATTTTAATGTAATTTCAATTTAATTTTATTTATGCTTACACGTATATTATTACTATATCTTTTTATCTCCTTTTTTGGTATTATATGTCTTTTTGTATCGTATTATAAAGGAATTCAGATACATTTCTCTCAATTTTAGCTATTTCGCTACCATTAATAAAAAGTTCATTTTATCACTGAAACGAGAAATTAATCGGTCGAAAAAGTTGTATAATTCCTGTTACTTCTTTTTAAAAAAAAATGATAAGCCAGTGAAATAGCTAAAATTGAGAAAAGTCACTAAACTAGGAAGTTTCGGGATTCATTCCGTAAAATAAATAAATAGATAAATCAATAAATAAATATCTAATATTTAATATTTTAAGTAATTGAAATATTTAATATTTAATATTAGTTTAACTGATTGAACTGAGAAATTATAGCTCTAACATTACATTTTATCGATGTTCATAAAATATCGTTTTCTATAGATCGAATGAAATATGTTATGAAAGTCTATGTCGAAAGACCTAAATCTAAACTAATTTCTGGTACTGATACCTAACTCTTTTGACACTGATCAATTGCTCGGTATTGATGTAAAATTCATTTCAACGTTGCGCTTCTCTTTTAATTTTTTATCGTTAAACGAGATCTTTGATAAGAAAAGTCTCGTTTTTGATGAGAAAAGTCTCACGAAAGCAAGGACAACGTGGTTTCGAACGTTTACTTATTGCTAATCTTGTACCGAGAAAAAGACAATTTTTATTGTTAGATATTGCGGCTAATTACCGAATACTGAAACATAAATAAAATATTTTTCGTGCTCTCCTTTTTTTATATTATTTCGTAATTTTCATTTCTGAAAGTTTATTGTTACACAACACCTGACGTAATATTCGCTCGTTAACTCCACGAAATTTAGCGCCACAAATTTTATTGATTGAGCACATGTAAAGCTCTCCAATATCACCGAACACGATAAAAATTAATTAGCGGCTCCGGGTATTGATCGCATAGTTATAATGGGATAAAGAATGCTGCCGGGGAATTTAATCGAATTTCTTGCTACTGCGAGTGAAGTTTATCCAGAACAAGTTAAAATCAGTTTGAAATATTTACATATTTAATTATACTTTTATCGAAACTGTCTGTATAAAAGTGAGAAATAAGCAAGTAACTGCTTAGGAAGAAAGGGGTAAAAAAAAAAAAAGAAAAGAAAATTCGCTAATTACATAATCATAAAGTTACTCGAATTATCATTCGTAAAATTAAAAGGTAATTTCCTTCGTAAAATGATCGAAATAATCAAAGGAGTTTGTGGAACGTGATGTAAAACACGAGGGAGGATTACTTAATCCCTGCTCTAGCGAACGAAGTCTAGAACTCCGATCGATATTCAGTGTCGTGTATCAGGTTGCGTCCTCATTGCGTCGTCGTCGATATCCTTGCCGCTGGCTTGTTAATTAATCGTTTTATTAATTATGGAACGTCATCACGCTAATCGATTAAACGTCAGTCTTTTAGCTAATTGAAATATATCGTGTTAGAAATATAGCGATACCCGTGCATTGGCACGTTTTCAATTAATCGATTTAAAAACGTAACGAGAGTGTCTCCGTCGAAATTAATTAAAAGATAAATCAACCAGCCATTTAATCGGGAGAACGGTTTAAATGTTGAAACAGTGAATTTGTATTGTCCTCTAGCTCTACTCCGTTTCTCTCGACCTTGCAGTTACAACAGGATCGATCGGAGTATCCTTGCAAGGAAAGGACCGTGAAACGTAATATGTCAGAGGAAACGTGACTTCGGCCCATATTCTTTTACAGCATGAAATTTGCTTTTACACTCGCTTGACCCTTCTCTTTTTCCCTCTTTTCGAACGCGAGCAAAGATAAAACGTCAAATATCAATAAAATAGTTGCAAATGTCAAATTTGAATCGATACATACGATGGTTTTATATACAATTCTTCATTTATTGCAAAATGTATTCAGTTTTTCTCGATCGAGAGTCATCTAATTTCCTTTTTTGTATCGAAACCTGCATCCTATTTACTTTCTGATTCTTTTTTTTTTTTTTTTTAATCGATTATTTACTTCCCTTATTTAGTAATCGAGATCAGATACCAATGTAGTATACAGAAATTCGAAATCAAGAGAGTTTCGAGTTTCGAGAATTCGAAATTTTGTACTTTCAATTCTCGAAACTCGGGCAAAAAAGATTTAAGATTAACGAATGAAGAATCATTTGCAGCGTGAATAAAAGAATGTTTGATTCATGTATGTATATCGAATATTCGGTGTGAGATGTTCAGTGATCGTACATAAGCAGATATACGATCGATTGCTACTTTGGAGTGATAATGTAAAATCTAAAGAAGTTATAAAAAAAAATCTCATTACGCCACTATCAACGGTATATTCTGAACGATATTTTTTAGTATATGCTGCATTATAGTTGACAAAAAAAAAAAGAAAAAAGTAGATTAGATCCAAAAAGTTTTGACGTTCTTAAACAAAAATCTAAATTAAACATTCTCGTACGTAATTATATTTTTGTTTAATCGTGGGCAACAAAAATTTGAAATATAAAAGCAATGACTTCGGTTCTCAGGACAAGAAATTCCTCTTACGAAATAAAGTCGGTGCTTCAAGTTTTTAACAGTTTCGGGTTTTCAAAGTTTCGAAAGTTTCGAAACCTTACAAAGTAACAGATTCGACTTTCGTGGGGTTAAAAATTAATTTCAAACCCATCTTGAAGTAATACCGATGCGATAGTGATGTTTGGCACATTTACTTATCGAAGGTAGAGCGAAATACAGGTCCTTTGTCTACTGTTTGTCAGATACAGATGTAATGGTATCCTTTAAGCCCGGAACATCGTTGATAGCGATGTTGACCTGGATATCGCTATGAATACTTGTCGAGGTATGTAATTGCGGTAAGTTTCTCGCTTTGGATGCTTAACGGCTGGCTTTTCGGTGAAGCAAACGGTGCAATGACGGTCATGATACCTAACATACTGCATTCAAATAATTTCTGAGTGTTCTTCTTATTCGTTGAAGCGCAAACAAACCGTCGCTACTGTTTGTGACTGCGTTTGTCCTGATTTCCGGTCCGCAGTTGGAAACGCACGTTCCCCAGAGCAGCTTTCCTCTTTTACTCGACCTATAGATTCGGACGCTTTGATACGAGATATACGCGTTTGATTTAATTTCACGGTCGAACCACGATTGCTGCCGTTTTTTGGGAGGATGTACCCGAAAAAAAAAAATTGAAAGTTTGCTTAATTAAACGACTATTAGCGCTTTAATAGAAAATTAAAGATGTATTAAATGGAATATATTAAATAAAATATATTAATATATTAAAAATATATTAAATAAAATATATTAATATATTAAAAACATATTAAATGAAATATATTAATATACTAAAAATACATTAGATGAAAAAATATATATTAAAATAATAATAGTACTTTTCTAATAAAAAATCGTTTTATTTGGTTACATCCTAGATTTTTATATATTTATAAAGAATTTTTAAAATATAAGCATCCACAGAATGCATTAAACATAATATTTTGTAAAATATCGAAAATATAGTACTTATTATAAAATTTGATGACTGAAATAAATTTCATAATACATAAATTCTATTACTTAAAGAATATTAAAAAAAATATGCATTTGTAAAATCGTCTGCAATCATTAACGCAGTTCGATTTTCTCGATTAAAGTAAACGTAAGTTGAATTCGCGCAAGTATGATCTCGATTCTTTATGTTTATTCTACGCATAGGCAAGCACGTATGTACATTTCCATATGCTGAAGGCGTAGCTTCGTATCTTTCGCTCTCACGTTATCTAAGAGACGAAGAATTTTCAAACTCTCCGCGATTCGTATCTGCGAAGACGAAAGATTCTATACTCGAATTTCTGTCATACGAGCAGAGGAGAATAATACGGAGGAGAATTTTTTTCCACGATCGGGTTTAGTACAAGTTTAGTACAGGTTTTCATCCCGATTATGAAAGGAATACTAGAAGTCTAGTCACTCTATTTTTTTTTTTTTTTTTTGCATACATAGAATATTACGTACTCGGTATTTCAAAATATCGTTTTTTTAAACCAACGTTTATAAAATCTATTTAAATTTAAATTTTAAACATCAAGAGGAATAAAATAAATATTATAGTGGTATTTATGAGTATTTTAAGTATGACTTTGCTGAGGTAGTAACATTGTGCAATAATTGTATCATTATCGGGTAAAATCCGGAAACAATTTTCTGAACCATGATATCACTGTATTCATAGAAGATTTAACAACGATGATATTCTGCGAATATGGCAAAGTATCATCTCCGCCACTAAAGACCATTGCAAAGATATTGTAAAGATAAATATAAAAACTATTACGTGATGGCTGAAATGATTCTTTGGTTTTTTGCTTTTAATTCTTTCATCTCGAGTCTTCGATCTTGAGTGTTGATTTTTCAACAGAACTACCGACGACTAAAAATCTAAAATTTCCATCACAGACATTAAAATAAAAAAATTGTTGAAACTCTGTAATACAATATCAATGGAGTGTATAATTCTTTTATTTATATAATTTACGAAAAATCATTTAAGTTTTTAAACATGTATCGTTTTACGTTAAAAAACGGGTTGGTCATTTTTAATTTATTTATTTATTTTTATTTAATCCTTGCCTACTAGGCTTAGGATGACTTCCAGTTTACATCTTTGTCTTTTCACTGTGGGCTACATTTACATCTATTTTCTTACCTTACCATCTTTGTCTTTTCATAGTGGGCTACATTTACATCTATTTTCTTACCCTAATCTATTAATCGCGGTAGGAACTAGTATTCTGGTAATCTTATTTAATCTATCCTAATAATCTAATAATCCATCACCAAAACAAAAAATGCAGATGGAAAGAACGCTTACAATATCTATTAATCTAGCTTTCTAGTAATCTTATAGTCTTGAAGAAGGAACCTAAACTTAATTGAAAAACAGAACAGAACAGAAGGAAACTTTCACTATCACTGGGTTGATCATTTTGATAATTTTAGTGTTAATCTTTCCTTGTTGTTAATCTTTTGTACCTCACAATCAGAGTATACAGATTACAATTGAAAACTCAGGTTTCGATCTTTGTCTTTGTTATTTTAAATCCCTGTATCCAGATCCCGGATCACTCTACCTCGGAAATACCGTTGATCCCTTGTGAGATGTCTACGAAATTTCTGATCCCTGATTCTACTGAAAGCTGCGGTACAACTGTATACAAAAGTACTGATATGCTTGGGGCTACAATCGGAAAGAATAAGATCTATTCTTGGTATTTTATAAAGCAAGAACGTATAGATATACATACATTCTTTTGCCATTTTGCACTGATGTACAAATGTTCATTTTTTACATCCTTTCGAGAAACGTCCTATGAGGAGTTATCATTACGTTGAAATGATATAAGCGATTGTACAAAGCGTCAGAATATAAAGAGTTAACATATTGACTGTCATACAAAATTTATTTTGCAATTATATTTTGTAATTTTTACAAAATATTGTTACGCTGGAAATGCAAACACACTTTTTTATGTTATTCAATTGTATTTTGTAATTTTTATAAAATATTGTTACATAAAAAAGTGCAATGAAAACACTTTTTTATGTTATTCAATTATATTTTGTGTTGTTGAATTATATTTTGTAATTTTTACAAAATATTGTTACACTGTAAGTGCAATTAAAACACTTTTTTATGTTATTCAATTATATTTTGTGTTGTTGAATTATATTTTGTAATTTTTACAAAATATTGTTACACTGTAAGTGCAATTAAAACACTTTTTTATGTTATTCAATTATATTTTTTGTGATTTTTACAAAATATTGTTACACTGAAAGTGCAAACACACTTTTTTATGTTATTCAATTGTATTTTGTAATTTTTATAAAATATTGTTACATAAAAAAGTGCAATGAAAACACTTTTTTATGTTATTCAATTATATTTTGTGTTGTTGAATTTTTATAAAATATTGTTACACTGAAAGTGCAATGAAAACACATTTTTATGCTGTTCAATTATATTTTGTGCTATTCAATTATATTTTTTATGTTATATTTTGTATGTTATTTAATTATATTTTGTGTCATTCAATTACATTTTATATGTTAGTCAGTTATATCTTGTAATTTTTACAAAATATTGTTACACTGTAAGTGCAAAGAAAACACACCTTTTTATATTATTTAAAATTTCGTTCTCAATGATATTCGTTTAATCATTGTAAAATGATAAGGATAGAAACGTCAGTCACCGTTGTGCGCCGTCAACGTGTTAACAAATGGTCCGCGTCTGTCTAAACTAGATTTTTCTCGCGTAGAACTTTCCTGGCGTCATGATAAATTATTCGAGTTATTCGACTGTACATTTTCATTCGTCGTCGCTCAAAATGTCGATGGACAAAAGCGTGTTAGACCAGACAGCGGTAATGATCTGTGATGTTACGTTCGTAAAGAAATCTGCAACCAGGTAACCGAACGCCAGAGTGCGAAACGAAATTTTATCGACAGTCTAGTCGATATTTCAGTTTGCCGGGTCGTATCCATCTTATGTCACAATGTCGTCCCTGAACGCGTTGATGTTTTTCAACAGATGCGCCAACATTGACCGAGACGGTCGTCGTTGGTAAAAAATCGACGGCGAAACAATACTTTCGTGGAGTTCGCGAGCGTGAAATTGATGCGTTTCCGAAGCGCAGAGAATTTACTTCGTCCCAAATGTGTTTTCTGCAATTTCTTCAGATTTATTCAGCAAAAACGTCAATGCATTTTCTTTGTCGGCAAGCTTAATATAAATATTATGAATATTATAAAAATATTGCACGCATCAGTATTTATTGAAAAAGAAGAAAAGAGCGTTTGAAAGCATGCGTTGACAAATATCGAATTCGCCTAAGAAAATATTATCAGCAACAACGTATTGCACTCATTCAGACGCTTTGATTTCTGATCGTATGTAATTGGTGCGCTGCATCTCTCTAAGCTCGAATTTCAAACCTTTAATCGAGATATAATCAGAGTACGATCTCTTGTCGTATCCTTAGTCCGTGATCCATTTATAATTTTGGTTCATCAGCCGGAAGTGTGATCTCGGTTCGCAAATTCCGAAAGCGGGAATTGCAGTCCAAGTCACGGCTCCTCCCTTGCTGAGCTTTAACGAGCCAGCGTTAGAATTCATAGCGTAATCATAGAAGAGGATCCATCTAAGACCACCGTTATCACATATTCCAGTTCAGAGAACGGGATCTAATATCAACGTTAAACATCGTTATCCTAACTAATATTTTACGACAGTGATTATCATGATTGTGACAAATGTGTAGTGAAGTTTCTCTCCTTCTGGCTAATAATTTATGATAAATTCGTAGTTCGATAAAACAAATGATAATTCAATTGCTTTCTCTATATAATTTTCGTAGAAAAAAAAGTTGCCATTAAATCGAAATTTTACAGAAATAATTGTATCTAACTGTCGATATTTTCGGTATACGTTCGGTTTAACTGTCAATTCAACAAGGATTCCAAGATGCAACCAGGATCTAATCAGAATGTAACAGTTGTTACATGAAGTGAACACGAAGTGTAAGCTCCAGACAATATTTCGTTTGCTTTTCATTCAATATGTACACACGGTAGCAAAACACATGTACTACATGCTTGCGTTGTATTAAATAGAATGTAAATACAACGTGGACATGCCGTACGTATATAAGTCATGCGTGTATCGTGGCGTAATTTTCAGAGAATATCGTAGATCTTGCATCCATTAGATGGTTCCAAAACGTTCGCGTAACCATTCATAGTTGTACTAGCTCCTCCGTCACATCTTTCGCGTTTGCATTGTAATTTTCAGTTTGTGGTTTCGATCGATTGTTTGCCGTAATCCGTTTATCCTTCTGACGAGTTTCATATACCACGATTCCCATTAACATTAAACATTCGTTATAATTTTGCAAAGAAAAATTGCACAACTGATCAACCATTTCGAAGCTTGAAGCCTCTACTTTCAAAACACCGTTCATTTTATTCTAAAATGTTTTTCTTCTCGAAAATGGTATAGTATGTCAAATGGTCATAGTATGTGAAAAATTCTCTTCATGGCTGAATCTGCAACTGGATTTGAAAATTGAAGTCTCCCTTTTACAACAACTCTTGAAAAGTTAATTTTTTTTTTTTGCCATTTTATTGAACTTTGAATATTGGGTTTGGAGAACGAAAATTCAAGAAATCGTAACATTTTCTTTGTTTTCGACTGATATTTAAAAATTGGCGGAAAAAATCATACGTCAGGTTTTGAGGAATCATTTCCTAAAAACTTACTGTACGATTTTTGTCGCCAATTTATTGACGCAAACGAACATAACGGAAATGTTACGATTTCTTGAATTTCCATCGTTTAAATTTAATGTTCAAAGTTAAGATGGCAAAAAAATTGTAGATAAATCAAGTTTTCAGATATCATTGTAAAAGAAGACTTCAAATATATTTTAGATTCATTCAGTCATGAAAGAAAATTTTCAATATTTTTACGCATTATGACAATTTATAGTATTTTCAGAAGAAAAGTCTTACCCACTGCACGATATAGAAACATCTTAAAATAAAATGAACAGTGCGTTTTGAAAGTAGAGATTTCAAGTTTTAAAATGAATTCCAAGTTTATTATTGTACGATTTCTTTCTTTCAACAATTTCTTTTGCAAAATTTAATAATTTTCATAAATTTTTTTAAAGTTATAGTCATAATTTTGTGGTTTATTTAGTTTCTTTCTTATCATACATAATGTACGGTATTAATTAATTTTTGATTGGTTTTATTTTGCCAATAACAGAGACATATTTAAAAATTATATTTATTGGGCGTAGGTGATTGTAGAAACAAAAATATCAAGATGATTATCATATAATGACAGTTTTATCGTCATTGTCTATACTAAAATAAATAATTTATATCATAAATTGATAAAATGGCGAATTTAGAAAATAAACAATTTTATTTATTTCTGGAAAATATAAACTGCAAATTCCGCAATTCTCAGTCCTTCTACGCTAATTTTTGTATAAAACAAAATTATAATAAACTCAACAGAAGGATAGTAACACGTGGAATAATCTGTGTAAACTTCCACAGCAATCGATCATGTAGCCTTTGAGATTTTATCTACGTCAAGTAAAGAAATTATGTTTTGTCCCCTTCAAAGGAGAATACCTCTTCGAAATATTTAGTATCCGAGTATTTAAATATCCAGATGTTAATAAGAATCAGTATATGTATCTGTGTTTACATGCTCAAAACAAAAATGGAATATTCATTTTGCGCTGGCGCTTGACCGCGAAACGCTATTAATTTTGAATACGAATAGCTTGCTCATCGTGCTTTGCGTTCGCGTTCGATTACCGTTCAGATTGTTGATTTGGCAAATAATCTGGCGAATGTGCGAATAATTATCTGACATTAACGTCCCATTGATCGGAAATTTGAAAGGAATCCAATGACGTTCGATTAGAAGCGCGTGGTCACGCGATTAGATAGTATTTAACACATTTTTAATTTATTTATCAATTTCCCTGCTTTCATTGTAATCAGCGTGTTCACGTGAATTTCTCTCCCTGAAATTTCGACATAACTCGCAAGAGGTGACATATTTGAAATATATTATAATTATATTATAATTTATATATGTATTATGTATTAAATAGTTATAATTATTAAAATTTATATATTATATGTATTATGTATTAAATAGTTATAATTATTAAAATTTATATATTATATGTATTATATATTAAATAGTTATAATTATTATAATTTATATATTATATGTATTATATATTAAATAATTATAATTATTAAAATTTATGTATTATATATTAAATAATTATAATTATTAAAATTTATATATTATATATTAAATAATTATAATTATTATATTATATTATAATTTCAATCGATATTTAATTTTGGTCATTTCAAACAAGACAAAACACGTACGCTCTATTTCTACGATACACGTTTCACGAGCGTTGTTTGTAAATTGCTCGATGAAGAGTTAAATGAAGTGTGTCGATGCTAATTCGATAGCTTCCCCTTGGAAATTTAAGTATATTGTCTCTAGCCGAGAACAACCAGCGGTAATAGTCCTTCCATTTTCCCGACTCAAAATAAAGTTTCACAGGGATATATCATTAAGAAAGAATGTGTGCGTTGGATATATTAAATTCCGAGATGGTCGAGTGAAATTAATTCTAATGTCGTGGATAAGGTCTTTGCACTTTTCACTACCCGCTCTCTCTTCTTCTTCTCTCTCTTTCTCTCTGCGTCTTTTAATCCAACCGTTTCAGAGGAGTATTCTTACATTAAGATTCGACTAAAATAAACGAGAGAATCTTAGCATCTCCACGCGATGTAGAAGCTGCTGCTCCTTCACGATGCTAGTTCGAAGGAGATGCTTGACTTTCCATTCGCAGCTAAGCAGAGAGCAATCGCACAAAATACGCAACTATCGGAAAATGAGAAAAGTATTCCAAGAATAAAATATCCAACTTTGCTCGTGTTCCCGTACTTGCAATAACTGTAATTACAACGATGCGTTATTTCAAACACATTCGGTTAAAAGCGACAACTTGGTCCCTCTGCAAAAAACGATCACACGCTGGTGATACAGTGGCCAACTAATCGCGGCAAAGTTTCTCGGTTCGATTAATTGCGATTCAGATTTTCTCAGCGAGTTTATTGGAATTTTTCGCAGTGAAGATTACGAGGATGACGTAGTGAAGGACTGAAGGGTCGTTGGGACGTAAAATTGGAAACTTTTGCACGTGCGTTGAGAAGATCTATTTGTTCAAAAGACTTTGAATTTGATATTTAGAGATTTGTCAAAAGGTAGACTAGTAGAGTAATTTTTATCAGAGGAACTTTTTATGACACGCTACGAACTTAAAATGTTCCACGGAAAAAGAGAATAGGGGAATTATCGATAGAGGAGAAATTAAGAGGGGATAATAGACTTAGTTGGGTAATGGGTTCAAATAAGCTTAATGGACTGGTTTTTATGCTCGTTCCGGCGATAAGCATTTGAAGGTTCACAAAAGCGACTAAAGATGTGTCAGCGAATACAAATGCAGCTTAATCACGTCTTTGCAATGAATAGAGGAAATAATTTTTTACACCTCTGTACGTACATTAAACTTGAAACAAATATTCTTTGCTTATCTATTTGTCTTTCGAGTTTCATTTCTTTTGATCTTTGTTGATATAAATCACTTCTAACTGTTACTCTGTCTCGCTATTATTTCGTCTATTTTGAATGAGGAATTATACAAAAAGTATTTGCATACTCAGTTCTTTTTAACTTTCTGTAAAGGAGAATCATTTTGATGTAGTCTAGCACCTCGTTGTACATAGAAACAGTATGCTCATTTAAAAACATTAGTGATTTACTGTTTGAAAACAATAGAAAAAGAATGAAAATTTCATAGACAAATAATTATTGGCACATTTACACACGGTGTGGAAATTAAACGTTTATTCACTTTTATATTGTAATAATGAAATATTAAGAATATAAACAGATGTTTGTACCATCTTGAATATTTAATAATCGAAAGAGAAATCATTTCTTCTAAAAACAGTGAGATATCTGTGCATGTGCGAACAAAAATTATTTCTTTATACAGGGTGGTCACTGAAAGACTGAATGATATAAAACAAAAAAATAACTTTTACAAACATATGTTTTTAAAATTGTTCATTATTTTATTTGGAAATGTAATTAATGTATAATTAATATAATTAATAATTAACCTACAATTTAAATAATATAATTAATATAATTAGCAATTTACAAAAAAAGAAAATAAAATAGTTTGAAAATGAACAAGTTGTAACTTTTTCAAACCTTTCAGTTTTTCAGTGACCACCCTATATAAAAGTAATTATAGTTACACAAAAATAGCTGAAGTCTAAACTTTCCTACAGTGGTATACACAGTAGCAAAATACCAAAAAAGTGCAGAAAATATGTGATTTGAACGAGGACTTATTTGCAGTTCTATTGAACTCAAAAGAACTGTGAAACTTTATTGAATGCATTTGCTGAACAATAACCGAGTATGCGAATGATATTCCAGCAGTGTCGAGAACAATGGCTGATTAGTTCTTGCCGCTAGTATTCACAAATAGGCGATGTAGCTTTGTGTCTAGATTATAGTGATAAATTCACTGGCGGAAATGTGGAAACAGTTTGTCCAACTCGAGAGAGAGAGCTAAAATATGGCGGCGGATTTAGGATTTTGTGGCAGCGCGTATCAATAAAACTCACGTTTCATATAAACTAAGTCAATTGCTGAACAAAGTTTAATTATCATTTCTCGCAATATTATTAGTCCAATTGTTATCAAAGCACAGTATTTATTTTCTATTAATTTCTTTTTTTTTTTACCATGGTATTTTCCACGTAGTTCGTCGTCAATATTTCAAACTCCCGCCGTTTAGAGATGTTTTTTTTTGTTTATTTATATTTTTAACTAATTTTGAGAATACTTGTACAGCGATTGCGTCAATAAATAAGAAATCATTTCGCCATTTTGTTGGGATCGAAGTCAGGACTGAAAGTGGACGCTTAAGTGGAGAGGTGTTTTTTTCGAATTGTGTCGAAATATTGCTTTGTATTGTGCAAGTGACATGTTTCACGATCTTTGGCACGTCATATAGTAAGGTAGTATAGTAAGGTAGCATAGAATGAGATAGTTCCAATTTTAAGAATTGGGGATAGCGACGGACGCTTAAGTGGGCACTATTGTAATAGAGTTCTCTCTGATTTCGAATGCTATTTTCATTTTGCGATATTAATAGAGCGAAATATCAAACGTAAGAAACGAACAGGAAATAAATTAATTCGTAGGGCGAGTGAAAGAGTTCGATCAGTAAAAGAGATACGATTCATTTGTGGACGGTCGAACTTTCCTGAAGCAATACTTTTCAGTCTTGAAATGAGAGCCTGGTAATAGCCGTGGCAATATGAGAAAGGATAGCGCGGAAGTTGAACATTTAAAATAAAGGAGAAGTCACGGTGTGAATTCAGAAATATACCTTCGATGCGTCGTGAATCACTGATATAATTCTCAACAGATTGTCGTCGGATAATTTATTTATGAATTTGTTATTTGATGTTATGCTGAGAATAAGCAATAAAAATATTCTTTTTGAGCATCAAATATCATATTTCAACAATATCTGATTTGTTCTTTTTCTTGTCTCAATTTTATTTTTTCTCCTCCTTTTTAATTCTTTTCCTTTTATTGGAAAGGGGTTGTGCAATTTGTAATTTCGAGCAAACGTAATTGCGAAACGCTTATTCTCGGCACAATAACGCTTAGAACAGCACAGAATAAACACGATATAATTCCATCACTGTAGAAAGATGACATGTTACTAACAGCCTCTTTCAAAAGTGCACAAAAGTTGCGTTCAAACTATTTTAAATTCAATACAGTTCGATGTATGTTCAAGCTATTTTCTACTTTGTGTTTTTCTCAGAAACAACGGCGTGAGAAAAAAAAAATGAGAGAAAAAAAATTGTACTGTTTTTTGCGGGCAATAATAATTTTTTTTTGTTGGTTTTTTTTTTCAAAAATGATTTTTTGAAGTGGAATGATATATTTTTCGATCCGTTATTATTATCCTGTCTATATTGAAAAATTACTAGTTTAGGAGATACTTTAACCTGAATTTTATAAAATCTATGCAAGACAACAATACTGCTTTTATCTCTTTTTGTTTCTTCTACGATAAATTTTACAGACTTTAAATTAAAATATCTCTTGTAGACAAATAATTTTTCGACGTACATAGGTTAATGGATCACAGCCTAATGGATCAAAAAATATATGATTCCATTTAAAAAATTGAAGGTCATCTTCATTTTTTATAAAAAAATAAAGCAAGCATGAAGAAACATATAGAAAAGTTACATATGCTATTATATTATCTGAGAAACAGTATAACTTTTTTTCTCTTTCATTTCTTTTTCATACTTACCGTTGTTTTAGAAAAACGCTAGTATGATTGACGCAAAGATAAATTCCACACACACATTTAAATATATTATTTGAAATAATATTACAAAGCTAATGATGTACGTACATTTCTGTTTAATTTTGCATTAATTGTATGTTTATCCAATTGATTGGTTTATTCTTTCAGCCAATAATTAAATTTCGCGAAACCGTGCACATAATGTGTTATGAATTAATTTATAATTGATGTGTACGTCAATTACTTAAAGTTTGCTGTAAGATCAATTTACATCGTAATATTTATATATAAAGTTTCCAAAAAACTAAATATACATGTTCTGAGAGAACGGAAAAATAGCAATTATCGAAACAGCTTCACTTTCGCCAATTCTCTTTCACCTGCTTTGTGGTTGCTCCATATTTTTGGAGACCAGCATCTCTTTATCGGCGCGTCCTTGGAAGCTTAAATCAAGCATTCTTGGCGCCTGCAGCGAAATTAGCCTGTAAAATCAGTGGAGCGCGATTCGTCGAATGACGCTTTCAGCGCGCGGGAACCTCGCCTTTCACGAACACTTCCATGTAGCCAGAGGCATTTTTCACGCTACGAAAGCGATGTACCATACACTCGATTGAATAAAAAAGAAGAAAGGAAACACCAAAGGACGGATTCCAAAATTTAAACGAATGATTACTTCATCGCGAAAGAGCGTTGCTTTTTTAATACTGTTCTAATTATCGAACGCGTTCGAACGATTTCGAAAATTGGGTTAACGAGAGCATAATACCCGAGAAAGGAAAAAGAGTAGGGCGTAATCCTTTTCGATCGTGTGCTTCGTTGATTAACGCATCAAACGTCATCAGCTTGATATTTCCGATCCAATCAACCGAAGCATCGTATTTATTCGTTGCGAATGGGGCAAACTACTTTATCGACACATTTTCGCAACGAAATAGTCAACGAAACGAAAGTGTGAAAAATCGTGGCAATTCTTTTCTATAATAATCTGGCGAAAGAAAACGAAGTGTATTTTTAGCCGAGATTTATTTCTGGAGGAGATACGAGTCGGAAAGTAGGTGACGTCACGGGACGGACTCTCGATCGAAGAGCTCCTCTCGCAGCACAATATTTGAATAGGCGCGAAGAAATTCACCGAGCTAAGGAACAAAGAGGACATTGAATCGGAACAATGAATAAATCGCAGATATTTGCTCGAGTAAAACTGTTGGCTTCTATCTTCTTTCTGTTGGCGAACTTTCACCCGAAAATGTAGATTATGCTTTGAAAAATCGAAGACTAAAACGAAGGAACTTCGATTTCCTCTGCAGTTAACGTCCACGTGATTCATTGTATCTTTTGAACCTGCCGTACCTCATCAAAGGTAATTGGCGAATGGGAGAAGAAAATGAAAACTAATCCCATTAATATACTTGTCAGCCGAGTATGCTTTAGCGAGCTGGCAGATATAATTCTGATAGTTCTGACTCGGTAAAAACCAGCAAAAACACAGGCCTGGAACGGACAATTAATTGATATCGATAAATCACACTGCTCCAAGTATTATACTTCTATACATACATACAGAGTGTTCTGTAGCACGTAGGAAGCATGAATAATGGGTGAGTCTAACATGTGAAAATAAATCGAAAAGAAAGAATAAAATTTTTTCATTAAAGCCTCTGAGAAAATCGAGTTTGAAAATTTACGAGTATACTTGAATTTAGTTAATTCCAGGCGCGACAGAAAAGAATTAATTAACAAAAGGTTATTTCCACGTGCGAAAATAAGCACCAGAATAAAATTTTTCTGCTTCGTTTCTCAAAAAGTCGAGTTTGAAAATTTATCGTGACCATTTTTAACGAAAACGATACTAGATTTTCTATATGTTTTTATTTCCTACATGTAGAATATCCTTTTGTTTCCGTAGAATTATTTGCATCTGTCCAGGAACTAGCTAAATTCAAATATATTTGATTTTCAAACTTGATTCTGCCATATTAAATTTATTTAATTAAAAATTTTTTATTTTATTTATAATTAATAATGGAATTTCATTACATATATGATTAAGTGCAGGATAATTATTTTATTATTCTAATGATGATTGATAAAATTTAAATAAAATAAATCGTTTAGATAGTAATCTTTCAAAAATAATATAAATTAAAAATAATAATCTATTTATTGAAATTATTGATCCTAATGATGAAATAAAATTTCAACAATAATAAGAATCCACATAATCAAAATATCGTTGTGGTATTCCTGTTAGTTCTAAAAAAATGTTGAGGAAAAATGTAAGATTAACACCAATAAATATAAAAAAAAATTGAAATTTTGATCATTTTTTATTTATTATAATCTTGAAAATAAAGGAAATCCATGAATAAATCTTACAATAATAGAAAATATAGCTTCTACAGATAAAACATAATGAAAATGACCAACAACATAATATATGTCATATATATATATACATATATACATATATATTATATATTTTTTTTAAACCTTCTCTTATCCTTATTAATAATAAAATTAAATTTTTATATGTTTTATATAATATTTTATATATATATATTATAATTTTTTATATATATTATAATTTTAGAAATATATATATATATTTTATGTATCTTACTCTTACCTTTATTAATAATAAAACTAAATTTTTATATGTTTTATATAATATTTTATATATATATATAATATATATATATATATAATATTATATATTATAAAATAATATCAATTGATGAATTTGAAAGTATAGTTCCAGTTAACCCTCCAATTGTAAACATTAAAATAAATCCAATCGATCATAAAAATGAAATATTAAAAATTAATTTTGATCCGTGATATGTGGCTAATCATCTAAAAACTGTTTTGTCCATTTCTTTTCGACACATTTTTACATGTAGAATCATCCCTTGCTCTACTTTCCACATTACTAACAAAACATCTTGTATAAAGAAGACAGATAGTTTCATTTTCTCCCTTGTCTTCTCGAGATTCCCTCTTTTTCGTTCTGACAGAAAAAGAAAAAAAGACGAATGTTTTTAATTCACTCCGGAATTGAACACACCTTTTTAAGAAGCGTGTCACCAGGAGTAATATCTCTAATCCGTACGTGACTATACGCGGTTGTATGAAATGATGGGCAAACACGATATCACATTTTCACCTCAAATCGACAGTTCGACTAGTTAATGGGGCATTGCCAGGCGATCAGTGTATTTCCACGTGTTTCCAGGTATGAAAAAAGGAAATCGAACCGGGGATGGAAACGAGGAATAGATCCAGATAGAAAAGACAAAATAGGACGAATGGAAGCAGCCCGAACGTTTAGTTTCATTTATCTCGGCGCTCTGCTGCGGTGGAAAAGCCTAGTCGTTTCTATTATGTCGTACTTGGCCATCGGTCCACATTGCACGACTTCCGTTTTCTCTGTTCCCTTTTCCTCTTTCTTCTTCAACCATCTCTCTCTGTATCTACCTCTCACAACGGTTCTATCGGACTCTCCAAGTCTCTCCCGTGACTTCGATCGTGCCCGTTCCTCTGACCGATTCAGATAGCCGTTATCAGTGCAGTTCGTTTAAGGCAACTACTTCCTTAATGGACCATGTTGAGATTCGCAGTCGATATCAACGGCGTCGTTTTACGCACGAACATGCGATGTGGAACGTTGTAGTTTCACCCTACAGCTTCACGAATGGGACTTTCTAGTTATACCCAATGGATGCACGAATACGACAGATACCATTAACTGGCTATCTTCTCTGTGAAACATTGTACAAAGGATCGTTTCACTCGTGGCAATTTTTGCGATTGTAAAAAAGAAAAAAAGAGAGAAATGGAAAGCAAAGTCGTAGAAATAGAATACTGTTACCATAGCTTCGTTAGTCCCTCTTACGATGCTCGAAATAGGGAGGTTGAAAGCGCTCTTTGGAGAACAACTGACGATCTATCCATCCTCTTCCCTCCTCCTTTCTCTCCTTTGTCCGTCTTTTTTCTTTCACTGAAGTATTTTGTAAAGGATATTCCTGTTCAAACAAACAACATTCCGTTTTCTATTTCATGGTACGCTGACCAACGTTGCCGTTTGAACATCGAGGTTCGAGGCGTTATTTGTTTTATCCGTTCCTCTTCCGTGTGATATTTTACGCTTACTTTGCTGTTTGTCATTCAATATCGGAGGAGTGAAAAATTGGTTGTAGAGAGAAAATTGAAAGCAGCTTAGATCTCTGATCTTATTCTTAGACTTCTCTATGGCAGTTTAAGTTTGTGAATTAACTACCCGAACGCGCAAGTATATCCGATTGTGCAGCGTATAAGTACGTGAGAAATTACAAGCAATCAGAAATCGGTTCATTTGTTTAACCTCTTGCGTTGGAATGACGTGCCACGCAATCGGGAATTTTTTGTCACAAAATTGCAATATCTTCTCAGTTTTAAGTATATTTTAAATATAATCCAGGCAGAAAAAAAAATAAATTTATTACTTCTCAATAATTTCTATCCAGTGATATCATACCGATCGATTTCAAAAAGAAAGCGACGAGTTATTGTGTACGGTTTGGTCACTCGTTATGGTCCGCAATCAGTTGCCAGCGCAGATGGTTAACCTCTTGCGCTGGAATGACGTGTCACGCACGTCGAGAATTTTTTGTCCCAAAATTGCAACATTTTCTCAGTTTTAAGTATATTTTAAGTATAATCTAGGCAAAAAAAAAAAATAAATAAATAAATAAATTTATTACTTCTTAATAATTTCTATCCAGTGATATTCATACCGATCGATTTCAAAATGAAAGCGACGAATTATTGTGTACGGTTTGGTCACTCGTTATGGTCCGCAGTTAAGTTCTAAAATGATCGAAGGCGGGCAGACGACAGATGCGTCTCGACATTGTATCGGCGAAATTAATTGAAATTTATTCGAATCGATTTCTTCATTAAGCTTCTTTCTGCCGCGTCTGCGTTGACACGGTTCGAATATCGAAGAAAGGCGAAAGGATGGAAATACAGTTCTTCGAGTTGGCGAGGCCATTGTTCGTTTAAATTTTCAATTTAATCACAGCAAACGCGCGATATTACAGCTGGATTATTAATCGGCATGCGTGTTACGTACCCTACTATTACAATTTCATACAAAAAAATCGTACAACAATAAACTTGGATTTATTTTAAAGTTGAAACCCCTATTTTCGAAATGTGCCACTTATTTTATTCTGAAATCTCAGTATATCACGTAACAGGTGGGAAAGTGAAGATATTTTTCTTGTGGAAAACGCTGCGAATTGTCATTGAAAGATTTTTGATTGAATTTATAATTGATTTGAAAATTGGAGCCTTCTTTTTACAATTTAATTTTCTTTTATAATTTACAATGATACCCGAAAACTTGATTGAATATTGGACAATGAAAATTCATTGAAAAAGTCATAACATTCTCTTCGTTATATTTGTTTCCGTCAATTTGAATA
Source organism: Frieseomelitta varia (assembly GCF_011392965.1). Taxonomy (NCBI): domain Eukaryota; kingdom Metazoa; phylum Arthropoda; class Insecta; order Hymenoptera; family Apidae; genus Frieseomelitta; species Frieseomelitta varia. Next base: position 31,507 of record NW_025110506.1, on the reverse strand, counting down.
TTCAGAGTTCAATAAATTGGCACACAGTTAGTTTTAAGGGATCGTTGCAAAAGCTTCAATTTTCCGATTCATTGTAAATCAAGCGATAAAAAAAATTTTTCCATGTCTTTACACACTACAACTATTTATAGCACAAAAGTCTCTTTTCATCTGCTACATTATGCAAAAATATCTCAGAAAAAAATGAATGAAAATATTTTGAAAAGAGGCTTCAATCCTTAAAATGAATCCATGTTGTACGAGTTTGTTCGTATGAAATGATAACAGTTTAAATATTAATAAACCCTTAGCAAAAAGTTTTCGACTAGTATAAATGCTGGAAAAAAGTTTCCGGTTTAATTTACTGATATAAATTATTTTAGGTATTAATATTTTGTAACGTCCCCGCGTTTATGTATTACTTTTTTAATACGTTAATACGTTGGCATGGAATCGTTGAATTTTTTACATTCCGTAGGTGAGATTTCTTCCCATGATTGTCGTATAGCGTGCCGAAGTTCTTTTTACTCGGTGGCTTTTTCTCATTGACCAGTTTTTTAAATTTTATTCATAAGTTCTCAATAGGATTTAGGTGTGGAGTATTGGCTGGCTATTTCATAGTTTTAATTCCGTTATGTCGTAAATAATCTTTTACTGTTTTGTTGCGATGACAGCTGGAATTATCTTGAAAAGTAAAGCCACAAGAATCTTCAGACCAATCTTCAATACTAGGAATCAAACAATGTTCGAAAATATGTTTTTGAAGTTACGTTTTGATAAAGAATGCATAATTTGCCAATTCCTTTCTGAGACATACAACCTTGAATCATATGAGAATTTGGATATTTCTTTTTAAAATTTAAACAATCTTTGTCAAACTTTTTATTGAATCTTCGCCAAACGAATATTTTTGCATCGTCGCCGGTTTCAGTGCATGCTCCTTGCGCCACTGTAACCGCTCCTTCTTATGCTTCTTTGTTTGGAAAGATTTTGTTCTAGCTTTTTGAAATGGGAAACTCATCTCATGTAGACGATTTCTGACAGTACGATCAGAAATATCTTATGCTCACTGTACGTTTATCTCTTTCGAACTTGCTCGTCTCATTTCTTCAACAGTATTACGCAATCTTTCTATCTTGTTTAGTTGTTGCACGAAGATGGTCACATTTTCTGGTCGCGTTTCTTCATACTCCCTCTTTAAATCACTAATAGTGCTTTGATCATCCTGTAATTTCTGTTACCATTTTTGGCTATTACCTTATTTCCTTGAGCAGCTCAGTTATCCTTAATTTCATGTCGTTTGAATACAAATTATATGATAGCGTATTATGGAATGGAATAGCACTACGAACTGATATTTTAGAAGTGATGAACTTGCATTTACGTTTTTGCGGTTTCTTCTTGTGTTTATGCCTAACCTCTACATTCAAGGCGCTATTTATTTGAGCCATGATCGGAAATTATTTTCCACGACTTCTAGTAATCAGAAACTTTCTTTTCACGTGACATTTTGTTTTTTTTTCTTGTTTCTTTTTTATAATAAATGGAAGTCTATGTTACTTTGTCATGTTTTACTAATAAGTCCCCTTTAATTTTTTATCAGTTTTAGTACACAATAATATTTTATATTTCTAAAATATGAATGTTTCTTGTAAATTCCGTATTAGTATCTCTGATCGAAAACTTTCTGCTAGGGATGTATTAAACACATTAATCTTATTGAAAGAACCCAACATAAATTTTTACGTTTTTCTCGCTTTCACTTGAGGATCCAATGCATAGATACGAACATAGTTATGAATCTGTAAGAATTCATGCGGAGATTGAATTATATACTGTCTGGAAAGTAAGAGAAAGATATTTTCGTTCAAAATTATTAATAATTTTGTAAATAATTCTCACTTTAACTCATGTTCACGGTCTATGCCGTCTTTTTATATTATGTTTCCCTCAACCAATGTTGGATTCATGGATTCGATTATGAAAATTTGCTTGCTTGCAAACGAGATTATTTATCCAACGAATAGATTTGTTTTTCAGATTAGCAATTGCTGTCTTAAAGACACCCAATGACTAATTTTTCGGTTTCCCAATTATTATGTTACACACATCGCTGTGTCGTAGTTGCGACTGTACATTTTTTCCTTTTTTCATTTCTTTAATTTTTTCTTTTTCTCTTCTTTTACTTTCTTATAGCACATGTATACATAGTTCTACACTTGTAAACATTTTCACAACTCAGTTGTACCAAAGAGCCCGTCTATTTCTGAATAAATAAATAAATAAATAAATATTTAATGTTTGAATGGTAATGTAAATAACTGCACAAAGATGACCTAAAATTCTGGTATGTCGAAGGTTTCACTTCAAAAGCCGCTTATCCTTTTATGAAATATTTAAGAAAGTGTATCAGTTTTTTCTGCTCTAAATACGCAGCTGAATCTGTAACTTTAGATTTTAGTGAGTGTCTTTTAACGAAAATTCCCCTTTTTCTTCTTACATTTTTCATTAGTTTAACTAGTTTATTAGATTATATTTATTTCTATTTATTTATTATATTATTTCTATATATTATTATTTTCTATTTATTATTATTTCTATATATTTATTATATTTATATTTATAGTTAATTAGATTATAGATTATCCGTTTGCTTTCGTTGCTTCGTAAAAATGCACGGGAATAATGGACTCGTTGTATTAATCGATAGAATATATTTGACAAGGCATGCTTACGTTACTTAGGATATTGTTAGCATACAGTGGCTTCCATTAATATCCGAACACTAAAATATCGTTATAAACTGTTATAATTTTGTAAAAAGAAATCCTATACAATAATAAATTTGGGTTCATTTTAAAGTTTGAATGTATCGTTCATTCTATTCTAAAATGTTTTTACATCACGTAAGTGAAGACACCTTCCTTCTCGAAATGTGTTATAAACAGTCATAGTCATAATTACCAATAGTGATAATTAATAGTCATAAATCATAATTAATAATCATTAATTGTTAATGTTAAATGGCGAAAATTCAAGAAATTGTGACATTTTCGTCTATACACATATTTGTTTTCGCCTGGTATTCAATATTCAATAAATTGGTATAAAGGATAGTACAATAAGACTCAAGGAGTCAATCTTCAAATCTAATCTAGATTCAGTTATAAAAAAAACTTTTCAATATTTTTACATACTACGACAATTTATAGCACTACTGAGGAGGAAAGTGTCTACCTTATCACACAAAACCATTTTAGTATAAAATGAACGATATGTTTTGAAAGTAGAGGTTTCAAGATTTGAAATGTGCTCGAGTTTATTATTGTACGATTTCTTTTTGCAAAATTTCAGTTTTAATATTTAGTGTCCGAATAGCAACGAGAGTCATCAATATGTTAGCAGACGGTTTATTCCGTGTTATACTCAATCTCATTTTGAACCAGCCCATTTATTTTTCCACTGCGGAATCCAATTTTATTGTAAGTTGAAATAACTTTTCATCGATCCTATCATTCATGACGCTGTCTGTTCAGATAACTCGCAGAATTAGGAATTTGATCGTTTTTAAATCGCTCGGTACAATTTGTGTCGTTTCCTGTCTGAAAACATAAATTCGTTTATTCTGTTTATCGTTTGCCTCTTGTTCACGCTTCGTGGCGCGTTATCCTTTCGATAACAGCAGCCGGTAATTATTGACCTAGATACGCGGTACAGAGGATGCAGGAAAATTGATTTATTTCCATTTAATTAAGGAATAAACCTATGTAACCACGCACGTTAATACGTGAGCGTAACAAAAGCGATTTACTTTCCTTATAAACAAAAGAGTGTTCGTGATTGTTCACAAAATGAAAATTACACTCTTTATCTTTTTCTCTCTAGTTTTTGCCTAAAACTTTATTATATAATATACATTTATTATATAAATGTATTATAAGCTTATTTATTACTATTTTATTATTATTATTATTATTATTATTATTTAATATTACTTTATATTATTTTAGGAAATGAGCTTTATTTCAAAGTTTGTTATTTCCTCTCTAGTTTGAACCTGAAACTTTATTATGTAATGTATATTTATTATATAAATGTATAATAAACTTATTTATTGTTTTTTTATTATTATTATTATCATTAGTTTAGGAAGTTATTTTATTTTTATTATTATTTTACTATTTTATTATTTTAAGAAATGAGCTTTATTTTAAAGTCTGTAATTCCCTCTCTTTTTACCTGAAACTTTATTATTTTATTTTTATTTAATCCTTGCCTACTAGGCTTAGGATGACTTCCAGTTTACATCTTTGTCTTTTCGCTGTATGGTGGGCTAATTTACATCTATTTTCTTAGCCTAATCTATCAATCGCGGTAGGAACTTGTATTCTGGTAATCTTATTTAATCTATTCTAATAATCTAATTATCACCAAAACAAAATGCAGATGAAAAGAACGCTTACACCTGTAACTTTATTATATAATGTATATTTATTATATAGATGTATAATAATCTTATTTATTATTTTATTCTTATTATTATTTAATATTACTTTATATTATTTTAGGAAATTATTTTATTTTTATTATTATTTTACTATTTTATTATTTTAGGAAATGAGCTTTATTTTAAAGTCTGTAATTCCTTTTCTAGTTTTTACCTGAAACTTTATTATATAATATATAATAAATTATATATATATGTATAATATATATTATACACATGTATAATAAGCTTATTTATTATTTTATTATTATTATTATTATTATTTAATATTACTTTATATTATTTTAGGAAATTATTTTATTTTTATTATTATTTTACTATTTTATTATTTTAGGAAATGAGTTTTATTTTAAAGTCTGTAATTCCTTCACGATGCATTCCTTCGCGATGCGTGAAATTGTTCACTTTCAATTACGAATTATTTACTATTCTTCTTTTTGTTGTATCGTTCTTTCTCGATATATAGGAAAATTGGCAATGGATGCTCGAAGTACATTAGCAGAAAACGAAAGTCACGCGTTGGCAGTTTCATACTAAGCATTAGAGGTTGATGCGAGAGGTTGGAAAATTGCAGGTTACAGCGCTCAGGTGGCTCATAACTAAGCAAGTTTATGCCGATTCTACGGCGGGTTCACATTTCTCCGTCTCTATAACGTGATTCTATTAGCGTATCCAAGGTAGAAAAATTTTCCCCGATGAGAAGTTCATATTTCCTTTCATCACGTTCGATAACCATGTGATCGTCACGCAGGGACCAGAATGTAAATTATAAAGCGTTGGATGAGAAAATTATTAAAATTTCGATTTTAAGGACGTAATAAATTTTGCTCAAATAATTCAAGAATGACGAGTGAACTCGCCGTATTATCTGGACATATCAGATATCTTAATTCTCGAACGAATGGTCAGATGTGGTTTCCAAAACAGTTATACCACAATTATTGTATAACGTTGGATTGTCGTTAGATTCTACTTTTACTGCGTTTTATTGACGGCAACCACAACGAAAACATAGTTCACTGGTTTACTTGTTATCGCTGTTTATTCATTTTTTATTTGGTTTGCATTACGCTTGCGAAACACGCATGTATCCACCTTTGTACGCTTGCTGTACGCGGAAAGTTCCAAAGCGAAATTTGGATTGTAAATGAAAGGAAATTCAACGTGAACTAGTTAAAACTCATGAGAAATGCCTCTTCGGGTAAATGGTGAAGGGTTTGTTGGGAGGAGTTTATTTTCGGAAGCGGGTGTGACGTCATGCAATTTTTTGCGCAGCTAGATGCTAATTTCCGCGAAACGAATAAATGGACAGAAATAAATCGCGGATAATAAGAATTCAACGAGCAAAACGACGTAATTAAGAAATTACTTTTCTGTACATTGTTAATGCTTGCAATGATAAAATTCTAATGAATTGAGTAGGAGATTCAACGATACAGGGGCAGTCGAAGAAGTGGAAATCAGTATCTCCGGTTTCCGGTTCTTACACGTGATTTCAATCAATATTTGAAATATTAAATAAACTGTAAAAAGAAATTATACTTGGGCTTATTCTGTAGTTTGAAGCCTGTATTTTAAAATTTATTATTCATTTTATCTTAAAATGTCGTTACATCTATGTAATAGATGGCAAAGTGAAGACTTTTCTCTTCGAAAATGCTATAAATTGTGATAGCGTGTAAAAACATTGAACAATTTTTTTTACGATTGAATTTACAATAGGTAGAAGACAAGCCTCCCTTTTACAACGATTCTTCAAAATTGTCATAATCTTTTTTCACTAATTTATTGAACTTTGAATGTCAGACGAAAAGAAACATAACGAATGAATGAAAATGTTACGATTTCTTAAATTTTCATCTAAGTCTAACATTCAAAATTCAACGTTTGGAGAAAGGGAGGCTTCAATTTTTTAAATTCATCGTAGGTTCAGACATGAAAAAAAATTTTCCACCATTTTCACATGCTATGATAATTTATAACATTTTCGAGATAAAAAGTACACTTCACTTACCCATCCGTTACGTGATATAAAAATGTTTTAGGATAAAGTGAACGATGTATTTTAATAGTATAGACTTCAAGCTTCAAGCAAAATGAATTCAAGTTTCATTGTACGATTTCTTTTTACAAAATTATAAGAATCAATATTTACTGCTCGATTATTAATTGAACTCGCTGTAATCTATGTATATTCACTGTTAGTAGAAGAAAATTAGAGAAAGGGACAATAACACACATATGAATGAAAAAGACTGTGTGAAAGTAAGAATGCCAATAATAAAAATTAATTCTGTAGTTATCAAACGAGTTAACGCTCGTTAAAACAGCAAAAAACAGTAACAAAACATGGTGACATTTTATGTCAGTATCTGAAAGTTTATTCCCGACGAAACAAAATTAAAGCTTCGACTCGGGTTTCATACTTCACACTATTCTTGTATCGTTCTAATTTCCGCAACTTTTCGGTTGACAGGAAAGCGACGCGATAGAGCGGTTTGCGCAGCAAGAGGGGAAAATTCGTTTCACGTAGAATCATTTTTTCCCTTCTTTCGGGCAGAAATGATACTCAAGGGTGTAGAGAATCTCTGAATTCGACACTCGTGTTTCACGTCTCGCTAACCCCCAGTGACCTGGTCTCGATCAGTTTCGGGTGGAATTTCACTTGGATGAAACTCGTAGCTTGAAACCGTTTCAACAGGAAATTATTTTATGAAATCGTAGCGAGATTCGCAAGAATTCCCATCGTTTCAATTGAAGATCGAACGCGGCACGATCGACGCGCGACTGCCGATTGACAAACATCGATTTTGTGTTTGTCGGTTCCTAGACGACGCGTGTGATTAAATTAAATCGAATATAAATCGAATGTAATTGGAATCTCTCTTTCTCTCTCTCTGTTTTTATTTCTTTTCTCGAGGGAGAGAGAGAGAGCGAAACCGATCGACTTCCAAATAATTAAATCCTATCAACAACGTACACACGTGTAACGCAGGCGTGTTCTAATTTTTATTCTTGTTTCTTTCCCGATTGATCGCCGTCAAACACACACACGAAAATAGGTAGCCAGAAATTTAATTTAGAAATATCTCTGAACTTCGAACAGGGAATAATTTCTCACGTCTTCGTTCGTGCAAATAGAAATCAGTTCAATTTCAAATCGGTCTGATTAATTGTCTGTTACTTCTTGATCTTTCCACATCGTCTGATACAAACCATTTCCTAGAGTAACAAGTTGTTTTTTCTGACAAATGTCTTCTCTCTGGGAAAAGTGTACCTGATTAAAAGTATGGTTTCTTGGAAGTAGAATTTAATAGAGGCAGGAAGGTTTCCAGCGATTCGTTGACATTAAGGTGTGGACGCTATCTCGGTATAATTAGGTCGCGATGTGCTCAGCCAGGTTCGAAAAAGATAGACGAAGTTACGTTGAAACATAATTTCGTAAGTGTCTTATCTCTCTATCACGAAATTAGTCCAAAAACGTGATACCATTTTACCATTTTTTAGGAAACACTAGAATGGTCAAAATGGCCAATTTATAATTTTCTATGGAAATTTTATAACAGCATATTTTTAGATACTCGAGTGATTTTTAATAAAATATATTAACAAAAGTTTGTGTTCTCTATCGTATTATTAATTTCTTCTTGTATCTTGCACTTTAATTTCTTTGTCACAAATATTACACTTTGGTCGTCGGTAGTTCTAGTGTTAACGTAGTTGGAATTATCAAAGAATCATTAGATCATCGAATTTATTTGGCCAAGGGCATTGATTTCAGTCAAAAATTTCACTAAACCGCGGCAACGTGTCCTTTCTCCACATTAACGAATATATGGCCAAATGGACCGCTAGTATAGTCGCTAATTATTTTCTTTCGCCGGCATCGGCGAAATGGTACCTGCTAGAAATTTGTGAATGAGCGAATTTCGACGATACGGAGTAACAGCAGTAGATGTGCGTGGATTACTATATATTATCGATGGGCCATCGAACAACGGGAAACGGGGAACAAAGCGCGAGTCACGTATGAACCGGTGTCATGAATTACCAGTGAAATTGACTATCGAAAGCCGATACGTCACTCGTGAAAAGCTCGAGCAGAAGCTGAACAGTTGACGGCGAAGTTGCGACGGTAAAAAGAAAAGACTATGAAACGACTATGGTCCCACGAACATCGCCAAGCACGTGAATCCGCCGTAATTACGAAATGGCACGAACTGAGTGGCCAAATTACTGCATCTTTTGCAAGCGATCTCGCAATGGTACAGCAGAAGATTTTTTTAAGCAATACTCGTACCTTTGTGTTTTAGCTGGCAGAGAATTTACACGGTGTAAACTGGCCGCGTATCTTTTCGACGCTAAATCCCTGGTTGTTCATCGTTCCCAGCGATCGGACTTGGACGAACTTCTGCTGGCAATGCGGAGGTTTGCTTGATTTATAGAAACTAGTCGACGTTTAGTTCGTAGAAATCAATCGATAGTTCGCAGGTCACGACACCGATGACAAAGAACGTTATATAATTATATTATATAACGAGTTGTTTGAAACTTGTTCAAACAGAGTTACGATCGTCGTCTATCGATAAACACGGCCGTTGAATTCCTCTCGACGTGCTTCTTGCTGTACTTAGCGGTAGAGAAGAGTTTTTCCTTACTCGTTAGAACTTGGTCTCGAAACTCTTTTTTCGATGTGCACGTGTTTCTATTTAGTTAGACCGATGGAAGGATCAAGCAATGTTCGTTGATTTCTTGCTTGTCAGCAAATAACACTGTCAGATGTATCACGTCAACATACGTCAGCGGAAAGTTTGGTTGATCTCGTACCTTCGAGTTTAGTCACGTTTCTCGCCCTCTTCGAGGTCGTGCTTCGCCACGGCCAAATTTCGCATCGACTGCCTTGTTCACGGACGATTGATCGCGTCTCTCTTCGCCCTTCCGAAAGATCAGACACGTTTCGCTCACGAACGAGGGCTCATCGTTCATCGTAAATTACGCGAGAAATGAAATCGTTTCTACAAGCGTTTCGACGCTCGTTAAACTCGTGATTGACGAGAGAACATTTTACGGAACAATTGCTTCAGAGGAATATTTATCGTTTATTTGATCCAAGTCGAATGAGCTACTGGTGGCTCGGGAACACTTGTTTGCGGGTGGAGAATACGACGTCGCGACACCTCGTGTCTTTCGGCGGACGCTGGCCGACTTGTATTTCGCGTGCTCGGTCTGCAACGCCTTTAGGCCGACTGCTCGCGAAAATGCGACTCTAGCTGCGCGCCACGTTCTCCGCGCCTGCGCCACCGTCAATTTCTTCGATATTCGTCTTTACGCGTTTTCGATATCCCGACAGATCACGAACTTTTGATTAATTCATCTTCACTTGGATAAATTGATCTACCAATTCTCTCGAAACGAATTGTCAGCCGTTTCCTTTTTTCATCATTCCAGTTCACGAAGTGAAGCTTCTGAGCTGAATTTTGGAGGCCATGTAACAATGTAAATCGTCGCGATGTAACGACCGTACGTCGGACGTACAATCGGCAGTAAAATGTAACAGTGAAAGCATTAAGACCTTCCGCTTCCGCAGCTCGTTAAGCAGTCCTTGTCCCAGTAACTTTTCGAAAATAGGCCTGTTCATATATCACACACAACTTTGCTCCAATTATTTCACGAGGACGGCCATTTTAATGCGAACTGCTGAAAGAGATGTTGAACTTCGATAAAAAAAAAAGAAACCTACGAAACGTATAGACAAATTTGCATCCTGGTCGAGATAATGGATTACGTAATAGAGGCTTCAAATCGCAAATAGAAACGATTTCAACGATAGAAGAAGTTGGATTGCAAACGTGACATTTTTATTCGTTTCCAGTGTACGGTGTATATATTTCAATTTCGCGGATTTTGCGAGACGTTCCGGCTATGCATATTGATACCGATATATCTTCTTTAAAGTGCAATATTTTGAAATAGGTACATGCGGTATTTCCGCGTGCTTCGCTGCTCCAGAAATATTCTCGCTGAGCTCAAAGGGCAAGGTGCGTTCAACTTTCTCGAACTGTATTAACGTTCCCATGATGGAAAACAAGGTTTCATAAATTGAACGATATAATGTCCAAGGCGAGGTAGCCAGACGAAAGTATACGATCTCCAAGTTTTAATTGTCTACGAACAATAGGTGCGTGCGCATTAATTGATTAAGACACAGTGAGGGACGCGCGATGATTAACGCATTATCGATTCGGACAACGTGCTGTCTAATTCGCAGATCACGTTGTCGCCTTTCGCTTACATTGCAAACTTAATCCGATGACGTTCGCGTGACAGTATGAAAGCAGCTGCACCTGCGGCAAAGTACAGCCCTCTGTGCATACGCGAGCATGTATGGTGAATTGACATGGTAGAACCGCGAAATCACTTGAAACGGACGGGATCTGATGCAGCGCTTACTATACCGTAACGTTGAGTCTGCCTCGGATTGGTTTCTCACCAATGGATATCTGGAATACAGTGGTACGCGAAAGCATTTAAACATTCACTATAGAGAAAGTCTGTTATATACAAAGATTCGAACACTGTATATTGAAACTGTTATAATTTTGTTAAAAAAAAAAAAAAAAAAAAATCGTACAACAATAAACCCGAGCTCGTTTTAAAGCTTGAATTTAAAACTTTCAAAATCATTTTGTTCTAAAATATTTTTACATCACGAAGTGGGTAGGTAATTGAAGATACTTTTCTTTTTCTCGAAAATGCTGTAAATTATCATAATGTGTGAAAGCATTAAAAAAATTTTTTCACAAGTTATAATAGATTTGATGATTGAATCGTTTACAATGATCCCCTATAAATTTATTGCACGATCCTTTTCGTCAATTTATTGAATTTTGAAGACCAGGCGAAAATGAATATATGTATAGACGAAAATGTTACAATTTCTTGAATTTTCGTCATCTAATATTGACAATTAATGATTGTTAATTATAATTTATGACTATTAATTACGACTATTGATAATTATGACATTTATAATATTATATAATTAGTTATAACATTTACAATATTTTCAAGAAAAATATTATAATAAAAATATTATAAAAAAATTATAGATTTTATAATTTTATAATTTTAAGATTATAAAAATTATAAATATTATAATAAAAATATCATTAAAAAAAACTTACGTGATGTAGAAACATTTTAGAATAGAATGAACGATACATTTACACTTTAAAATGTATCCAAATTTATTTATTATTGTACGATTTCTTTTTATAATTTCGACATTTAGTATTTGAATATTAATACGAATTATTGTAAATACTATCAGGTGTACAAATTATTATTGCCCATCGTTTTTCTCAGAGATGGTAAAAAAGAAAGTCACATCATTTTTTTATAAATAGCATGATAATGTATACTTTCTTTGCTGTTGCATTCTTTTTAGAGAAATCGAAATAATTTTTAATTTTTTAAGTGGAGTGCTTTAAATCATATGAAAGTATGCTTTGAGATAAATTCAAAGAATGTACAGTGATCTTTAAGGTTACACTGGATTGTTTCAGAGTATCCTTTATTACTAATTGTAAAATTATATAAGATATTATGGTTACTGTTATTAATTATACATTTGAGTTTGAGTAATAACATTTTTAGTAGTATCTGTTAATTTTTTTTTGGAATATTAACACACATTATTCCACTATTTTCGTTTTTAAAATGTGCCTCTCATTGGCATGTTATAAACAATATTTTTAATATGACATCACAAGTTTTACCACTATTATATTACTTTCTCTTTAATTGAATAAGAAGACACTGTGATTAGATATGAACTACTTGCCTAAAAATAAATAAATACTAATGATACAGATACGAAATGTTTCTTTCAGTTTTGATTATAAATACCAAATTATACAAAGCAAAACATAAATACATATTTCGATAAATGATGATTAGGAATAAATATTTCATACAAATATTTCAACGATAAAAAAATATCACGTACAGTACAACTCCTTTTATCTGAGCCAAATTTCATTCAATACCGGATTAAATGAACTCTTGCTAGTTGAATTTAATCATTTGAATTTGAACTCCTATTATATGAACGAAACATCATTAACTTAGGAGAGAATCCATATACGAGCTCCAATTATGTATATAAATCATTTGTTCCCCGACAGGTTTATAAATGAAGTTCTACTGTAGTCAATTGTCAATTGATAATTTTATTGACAAGAGAATTCAATATTACGGAATCTTTAAAATATTTTTTTCATTATTGATCTCGCATGATCTTGAAACTTACAATAATACACATTACTTTTACATTGAAGTACATTTTTTCGATATAAATAAATTTAGAACATTTAGTAAATTGAAATGATTCCAAAAAGCAATGCAATGAAGGAAATATAAGTAGGAAATATAAATAAAAATAGTATAATTTTGTCTTTTACCATTTCTTTTTTGTTTTCCATTTCGAAGAAAAATATTGAACAAACGCGAACACTTTGTACATATAAAATATTTTGAAGTGACTCCAAAATTTCAAAATAATCGAATAAAGTTCCTAAGTATCTATGTTTTATGCTTCAAATACGTTTATTGCTGTTCACTAGTACGCAGAAAATTACGATTTATGACACGATTAGATCACATGATCATAATATATATAATTACAATAATTGTTTTAAAGAATATGCGTATAATACATTTTGTATATTTTATGATTATTAGTTACTAGTTCTGGTAACTGATTATCATACTTCATCAATGTCAAAATTTCCTGACCGCCTTTAACACTAGAACTACTTTATATATTTATATGTAAAATATTTAAAAATATTTAGATGGTCATTTTGGTAGTTCTAGTGTTGAGCTTTGTTTCACTAATCGTAGCTTGCTATCTTGCCTAGTTGGTATTGCAGTAAATATTTTATGACTTTTACGTACATTTTCACATTCATTTCTGCCAATATAATTATATTATACCGAGGATTTTTATATAATTTCATATTTTCGAAGCGTGAGTATAATCTAAAAATTGAAATTTCTGCAGAGAATTATTTTACATATTGTACTGTACTTTGGAGTTTATTCTTTTATATGATTCGCAGTCTCTGCAACTTTTCATTTGAAAATTTCTTAGAAATGCAAAATAATCCGCAATTTAATAATTATCATAATTCTGCGTGAACGTAATTGCATACAATAGCGAGGCTGTTTAAACATTAATAGAAACCTTTTATGAATATAAATATTTCATGAATGTATATTCTGCGAATCACTTTGAAATTTCATTAGCATTGTAATGCTAATGAAACGGCTATCATGATTACATTGATACAATTTGATATGAATCTGAAAATGTATGAATATACGAGATATTTAAGATATTTGAGATATTTATATTTATTAATATAATAAATAATAATTTAAGTACTTTTTCTGATTCGTTTTTAAAATACATACTTGTATAAATATTTTGTTCTCATATCTCATTATCAGTTTCAAAATGTTTCATATAATACGTATATAAAATATATTTCTACAACGATTATTTTCGTAATCTCTGAAAAACGACTTGAAGATAACGAGCAGGTGAATATATAAAATTGTTCGAAGCACCGAGGGTTCTTCGATTAATCGCGCTGAACTAATCGTTAATGCCTCTAATGAGCGAAGATAATCGACGATCCTAAATCACCGATTATATCAGCTGATTTGTTATTTTCAATCGGTTCCCATCATAATAATCTCTCGTCGATGCAACAAATCGTTACTCGTTACGCGGTAATTGCGCGATCAAATGACGGAGAAATCGAACGAAAACTAACGCGAATTTTGCCTTGGACGATCACTTTAAAAGCCACACAGAATATACAGAGTGATTTTCAAACGCGTGTCCATTTTAGATAGTGAATCTATGCAATAAAGTAACTAAAAAGAATAGCATGTGAATCTACGTATATCGTACATATCTTCAGTTTTCAAATTATAAAATAACTAGAAGAAAATATTCAATGTCTCTACTTGCACATCGCAGTACGCTTAACTCTTTTTTAATGTTTTCAAAAAAATATTTATCGATATCAGTTAAAATATACTCAAATAAATTTTTGTTTTCAAGTTCAATTTAAAATTTATTGTGTCTTCAATTGAGATGAATAATGTTCACGAAACAGCTACAATAGAGGATACGGAATTTGAGATTATTCGAGGAATATTTGACATTTTCGAGAGAATGCGGAATTCAATGCTAAGGAATGCAATAACATTGTATGACACGGACACAGTAAATTATTTTCTTGAATTATCTACGGCTTGGAGAGTGAAATATGTAGATCACAAGTCATAGGACATTTATTTTAATGTATGGAAAATATGGACATAGATTTAAGAATCATCCTATACATAAACTGAATAAGCAGTGAAATGTAGAGATGTTATTGTACTTGTATTAGCATTAGGTTCTGGTTGCTGCAAAGCTGACTATACCAATTAACCGTATCTGTTTGCCCGAATACAAATACGAAACACAGTCCTCCCTGATTTGCATTCGATTCTATCAACAAGCTGGCTATCCAAGCGCGGATCCTCGTGAATTTCCATTTTTCTCGTTCACTCATTTCCAGTTTTCAATTCTCGTTATCGTATTGCTATTTCGAAGAACCGGAAACATTTCATTTACAAAATCACTTGGAAATTGAACTGTCTTGAAATTCATATTTCATAAAATTTGACTTTTGGTTTTGAAACAAAAACTTTTATCCCGAACGTCTTTGGTCATAAAAGTTTCATTGATTTTTTTTGACAAACTTACTGATTGAATATTCGCTATTGGTTCGAGAAGAAAGTTCGGATGACATCTGGATAACATGATTTTGGCTTAAGCCATAAGCATGTCACTTTGGTTTCCGACTGCTTGCCACTGGCTGCAGCTTTCAGCCACATTTCTTCAAGAAATCAGATTACTCTAAAATCCTCCACTTTGCTCGGACAAACTGGCATTTATTCTAAAATTCTTTAAAATCTTTCGTTCGAGGACTTTTTAGTGTTACTCTGTGAACAATTTACTCGTCAAAAATAATGCGATTCCATGAACTTGGTGAAATTGATTCGACACATTTTCCCAAGGGAAAAGTAGAAAATTGAGCTGTGTGAAATTCATAGAGTTGCGTGAAAAGATAGGAAGTGATGGACAAGCGTCGTAGCGTTGATACGCACGACAAATTATTATGCAAGTGCGGGACAGTCGAATTGCGTTGCGATAATCGCGTGAACGACACATTATACGGCCATAATTGACGGGACGTTAATTGCATTACTAATCGTGTGCTTCCGTGCACGAAGCGTCACGTAAAGATCGAACGTGGGTGCAGAAATACTACGGCAGAATTACCTCGTGCGCTAGTTACACATTTTCTGCCTGTGCTCGTTTCTATACATATGTACTACCCTACAAGCTTTTCCAATGAAAAAAAAGAAAAGAAAAAACAAAGTAAAACGGTAGTATCAAACGACGTGAAAATGGGTTCACAAGCACATGTAAAACTCTTTTTTTTTGCGATTAATCTTTCGCCTGAAATATCAATTGCGTTTAACTGGTTTCTAATTTAGCTTCTGTAACAAAAAAAAAAAAAAAGGTTATTTTATATAGAGTTTTTTTCTTTATCATAACAATAGAATTTCTATTTCGCGCGTTGATTACGAATATTTCTTTTAAGCGTGTTGACCAACGAAAATTAATAGTCCATTACTTTCGAGAAGAGGTTTTAACGGTGTAATTAACCAAAAAGTGCAACCGTGAGACACGATCGTAAATTTTCTCGCCATTACTTTAGAAAAAGATTCAATCGCTTTTTGTAATTTAATAAAATGACGTGACTCGAAATAAATCCCGTTTGAGTGATATTAAATCTCGTCGAAGCATTGAACAATGTCGAAGATCGTGTAAATATTGATTTATCTCTATTTCCCCGATCTAATTTCAATTTCGCCCGTCTCTATTTACCTCTGCCATACAAATAAAATATTTCTTTCACGATGCGGGAAGACATTGGTACATTTGAAATAAAATGCTTTTTCAATTTTCTATGTAAACATTTCTTTTTGAAGACTCGCGAAAAGACGAGCTATTGATCTTGATTATAAAGTTTCCTTTCTTAAAGTACAATTCCTGCCTTTATTCTCGCTTTCAATTTCTTCTATTATCACTGAAATATGGCTGAACACAGTTTTTCGTTGTTTCGTCGATTCGCTGTTCCTCCAGATTTCCGCTCGGTTTTCTTGCTGCATTCATGCCAAAAATTCTCGTGGCACATCTGTACCATCAATAGTAAACTATCATCTACAGGAATGTAAACTATTAGCTATCGTGATCGTTTGAAACAACGTACAAGAAATTCGTTTCAGGAGTATTTAATGAAAACACTTTTTGACAAGAGTCAAATGCATGTTAAACTGTTGTCTTCTTTTTTTCATTCAGCGGGAATATAAATTGAATATGCTTTCCAATTGAGCGTTCAACAAGAAATATATTTGATATATTCAGCGTTGTACTTGTCTTTGTTTTATACTTTATGAAAACGGCTTCGCGAAAATATTTCTTTGAAGTACGATGAAATTATATCGACATTGCGTCGTCTAAATTATAAAATCACGCCGTTGTGTGTAACGTGTCAAGTGAAGCAGATCCACGGAAGCGGCTTGTATCTTCATTCCGAAAATATCAACCAGAGAGTCGGGGACAATTTTCCCTTCGTCGGAAGACTACGATTTTACCCTGAAGAAAGTCGATAGCGGTCCTTTAATAACGCGTCTATTGTTAAGGAAATCGGAGTGTCCATTACTCACTGTCGATCGCACGATACACCACGTCGTTCTCTACCTTATCCTCCTCTTCGATATAAAAGCGATCTTGAGCAGATTGACGATGGGTGCTTCGAACGCGATGGAAATGCAGAATGACACCAAGTAGGAGGCAACCAGATTTCCGAAGTAGAGAATCAGCTAGAAAACCATATGAAAATTCAGTTCATTTCCATTCAAAAATTCTACTAATGTTCTATATCTGATATACAAATACAAGAGATTCACACGATAAAAAAGCACAATTATTTCAGTTGCCAATTAAATCATTGTAGATCCGAATTGACTCGTACCTTTTAGGTTGTCTATTGTATCGATTCGAACATAAAACGATTCGATAGGAAAGAGGTGAAAAATATTGTACAGTTTGCGGGAAATTCGGATTGAAAGTAAACGTTTCAATTAGCACTCGTTTTAACCAAAAACTGACACTTTTGACACGTTCGCCCGAGGATGCTTTGTTGATATTGAATTCAGCGAAAGCGTAGACTTACCACAATGTTGTTGTGAAGGTGTAACGAGCCATCCATTTTGTTAATAGTAAGCACCATGATGACAGGATGCACCAAATACGCGCAGTAAGTCAACCTCGACAGCGGATATATCAGTCTGAGCGACAACAGACTGTCGATCATTCTAGCGTACCCGGTGCAGCATTGAATCACGATGAAGGATACACCAATCGCCCAGGCGGTGTGTCCTAAGGCGGCATACGCGGAACTTATCGGCACGGTTAAATTTCCGGGATATAAACCGTAAACTACCGAGAACATTATGGCAGTTGATAACATCCAGCCGATCGTTCGTGCGATCTGTAACAGTCCCGTTTAAACTCGCTAGCTCGATCTTATCTTGATTTAATTATATAATTAGCTGAATTAAGAGTCCTTTGATTTTAATCTTGGAGTGATTACCTGAGAGTTTATTTTTCACCCACCCTTTGGAATCGGATGGCGTGTTTCTTTGAATGAAGCTACTTACCAGAGGCAATTTCAGTTTGCAGTTTGTTTTGAACAGAATGTAACCAGTGATAATGCCGACGAAGTAGGGTCCAGCTCTTAGCCAAGGTTTATCGTACAGTTCGTCGAAAAGTGCAAATGGCTCTTGGATTCTAAGCAGGGGAAAACAAGTGGAAATGAAAATTTGCGCGTAGCTGAGAGATAGGGGCGCAAGTGGAAAATACTTAGTTATTATTACAAAAGTTATCACAAGTAATCGTAATTATTATAATTATCATAAATTAAGTATATATATATATATTAATTATCATATATAATAAATATAAATTATCATAAATTACGTATATTATAATTAGGTATTATAAATTATATAATTATATAATTATTATAAATATCATAAATTATATAATTATTATAAATATTATCATAAATTAAGTATTATATAATACTTATTATAATATATATACAATACTAAATAAAATTATATTATAATATATTATAAATATATATATATATATATATGTATTATAAAATTATAATATAATTAATTAATTAAGAGTAATTATATTACAATTAGTGGATAATCATGTTGCAATTGTTGGCGAAATTAGAAATTCAATTGTAACGAATTGAAAGCTAAATCGAAGTTCCTTCATTTGTAAATCAAATCTAATATTCTAACAATCTACAGGTTATGAAATTTCTCGATCCATTGGTAATCGAAATTATACATTCTAATAACGGATACGTCACGCGACATATGAGAGAAGGAATTTTAATATCAAACAGCAGTAAATCGGAACGCATTTACATACGCGCAGTTAACAAGTTTTTAACTGATGAGTTACCTGGCAACATAATCGTTGGCGTAAGCGACGGAGAAGGTAGTAAACCATGAAGAGACGATCAATAAGAAAATCACAACGATGACGGTCTTCAAATATTTGATCGATAAGAGAAGCAATAGTATACCGAGAACGTAAAACTGTGTATCGTTCGCCATGTACCAGCTCCACAGCATACACTGAAAAAAAAAAGATTGTTAATCAAGTATTCATTCGGATAATTGCATCAAGGTTCAACGAGCTCGGACTAGGTCGTACTATCGGGGAGTACTTGGAAAATCGCCGGAAATCTATAACAGAGGAAAACTCTGTAACTAACGGATGAAACGTCAAACTAGTGGATCACGTCAAGAACCATTGCGCAACCATTCTGATGACGTTTCTATACGTTGTGGATCATTTTTCTCTGCGATTTGATAATATCGATTCGTAATCCGCGCGAAGTGTTACAACGTTCGATAGAACCATTTGATAAAACGCTGCAGGTTTTCGGGACTGTGAGAAAGTGAGCGGTTAGTTACTTAACCAATGATTAACCTGCTCTTTTCGCCGATGAAATTAATTTTGGTGACTGTTAGACACTCTCTGTTGGAACTTTCTCCGAACGATGGAATTAATTATCGGAAAACGATCGAGATGCTGGCATCTTTCCTGTTCCGTAATCTCCGCCGACTCGTACTTCCTCCAGAAAATTTCGTTTTGCGATGCATCCTCCATTCTTTGATTTAATTGTTTTTACGTTCAAAATTGAGCGCTGCGTCAATGTCAACTAACAGTGTCGTTGATTCATTAACGGTTTCTTTTCAAACGACGGACAGACTCTTTTCTTACCATTTCGGTGCGAGGATAAAGCGAGTTGATGTACAGCGCGTTTCTCCACCAGAACTTCTCACACGTCAGATGATCGATGACCACTGGTGAGAACACCGTTCTTGATAACACATACTTGATAGCGATCTCGTTTATTCCCAGGACAAAAAGATACGCCGGTGTCAATCTTGGTAAAGAGAAATCGAAAGGCGTCAGTATGTAAATTTACGCCTAACCGAGATTTAGCAGTCGTTTACTGGAGAAAGTTTCTCTTTATTTTATGCCTAATCAATCATGTATCAAATTCTGTTGTGACATTTTACGGTTACCGAATTAAGTTGTTAAATTTTATAATTTTCGATGGCCTGCTTGTTATTCGAACACGCTGTTTTTATACTTTAAAGTGGCAGAGTAGTATTCTAAGTAGGTTTTCTTACCTGATAAATCTGTAGAGGATCATGATGATAAATTTGGTGAAGCATGTCCTCCAAAAAATGCCTTTATCGTTCTTCAAGCTTCCAGAAGATCGATAAAAGAGAATCGTAACTAACAAGCCGCTAAAACAGACGTATTCGTATGGATTTGATCATCGATTATTATTTGATAACAAGGTTATTGGTTCATCCTTTACCTGATGAAGAAAAATGTGTCTACGGAGAAGGTGGCGTTGCTAATCGTTTGGAACATAAAATTTCGTTCTGTCACCAATCGCAAGGTTTTATTTTCTGCAAAAGACGCGATAGAGAAAGTCATCTCATCTTGGAATTATCAGTGAAAGTTTAACTTAACTGGCTGTATCGAGAAGATTCGATTACGGTGAAACAGGAAACCGCTATACATATTTCGTTCGCAGAAGTATGTCAAAGATAAAAATTCGTATATTAACGCATTTGCACTTTGTGTGTGCTGAAAATTATTACTTCTGCTCGACTCTTTGTGATTATTAATCTTCATTCGTCATTAATTTAATATTCTTCGTAGCAAAATGCCAATTAGAATAATTAATAGTAAAATCAATTAATCAATATAAATCTTACTCATGATCTTGCAAATTACAGTGATCAGAAGATTAATCGGATTCTATTAAGAAATGACATCTCGACGTTCATTTTTATACGAATTTGACAATCTTCGAAGAGAGGATTACTATACCAGCAATGGAAAAGACTTGAAGATAGGTGTGCACCATGACCACCCATCCCAATGAAAACACTCGTAACCCATGTAGACAAGTCAGGCTATCTGTCGCGGCGGGTTCGGTGCTGATAATTTTGCTGCCGTTCGCGATGGGATTAAAGGCTGCCAGACACATTAGCAAGAAGCCTGAAAAGAAATCGATGAAAAGAAGGGAGCTATTAAGAGAGAAAGAATGAAACAGTCGAATGTATATCACCTTTCTTGCTTTCCTTTTCAGAATGATCGGGCAGTTCTTTTTGCAAGTTCTTCTCCTTCTCGATCAGCTCCTCCCCGTTCTCTTGGATCGCTTCCCGATCTTGGTTCAGATTTTTGTTGGGAAAATTGTTGAGCCTCTCGTTGTTATTCGACACGCTGGATGATTCCACGTCGTTAACATTTGATTGTATTCTGTACTCGTAGATGGTCGCGCCGAGCATCAGGATTAGTATTGCACCTCCGACTCCTCTGAAATACATGATGTACAAAAGCAAGATGAATCAAAGAAATATATTTTCAAGAAACGATTCGAGAGAAACTTGATTGCTTCCGCGATGATCATTTTAATTGGGTTATACTTATTTTCACTGGACATACATTTATTTTAACTGTATGGCTGGAAGTAGAGTCGAGCATTAAAACTCGAGTATTAAAGATGCGATGAAACATAAAATTAATAGCAGCAAAACCGCTAAATCATGAAGGGATACAGGAGACTTTCCAGGGCGTATTCTTTTTCCGCCTTCTATTTTTCCACAACGTTTCACTACTTGCTTTAAAGCGCGATCAACCGATTCTGATAGCTCCGTGAACAGTTGCTTTCATTATTCCGCAACAATAATTCAGACTAGAAGGGATAAGTAATTGGATTTGCTAAAAAGTAATTGAGCCTTTTCCTAATAGATGCATATCTAGACATAAAGGGTGTCCCAGTTTTTTCCGGCATAACTTTGCCAGCGTGTTCTACAAGCAAAAGTAAGAAAAGAATGTTAGATGAACATATGCTCTTAAATATGTTTTATTAAAGAGTCATAACTAATAACAAAAAATCGTAATGAACTGACGTTTCGTCGACACAGCGTATGAACGTATCATCAGTGTTACAGAAACTCACATAACTAAATCCAACAAAACTAAGTAAAATAACAGTAGACCTTCTTAATGTAATAACATTTCAAAATGATAATGACGTCCGTTATTACGAATACAGGATTGGCATCTAACAAAAATAGACTCTATCGCATTATTAATGTCTTCTTCATTTTCTCTAATCGCAGCAAATGCGTCATTAATCCTCTGTACTAACTACTCACGAGCGTTAATTTGTGCTTCATAAACTTTTGCTTTCACAACTCCCCTACACGTAAAAACTTATTAGCGTGATAATTGGTGATCTTGGAGGCCATGAGATTGGTCGTTCTCGTTCTATCCATCGTTGTGGATAATGGTCATTTATTCATTGCCGTACTGGTACTGCGTAATGTACTAGGCAACCGTCTAATTGAATCCGTAAGTTTTGTCGAAGTTATAATGGAATATCTCCTGCTACTTCTGTCTCAAATTCGTTTTCTAAGAAATTCAAAAAAGACTGTATCGTTAAGTGAGGCACCAAACATTATTAGCTGAGCAGAAATCAATGACGATATCAACTACTTCAGCAAGAAAAGAATTTATGTAAATAGATATTCATAATACGTTCCTACGTTGTGTCGATGAAATGCCAGTTCATTGTCATTTTGTATTATTAGTTATAACTCCTTAATAAAACATTTAAGAGCATATGTTCATCTAACATTCTTTTCTTACTTTTGCTTGTAGAACACGCTGGCAAAGTTATGCCGGGAAAAACTGGGACACCTTGTATATGTATATTTTAAAATGTGACTAACTTCGTTTTAAAAATGAAATCAAATTCATCTGATGCCTGATTGTACAAACTTGTTTTAGAAAAAGAAAAATACACGATCTTATTAACAATTGTTTGTTTGGCGTCGATTTCAAAATAGAAAGTTTAAAAAAGACATTTTTGTCATATTTTGCTTTACTTCCGAAAACGCTGTGCAAGCTGAAAAAATTATATAGTGAAGAAGCAAACTACTACGACAGTATTAGAATTGTACTGATGAGGATATCGAATTGTTTTTGAAACGTTTCTTTGTCGAGGAAGGTAAGAATCTTTTTGAATGCGAAATCATGAAGTTGCCTGAAAGATCATAAAAGATAATCGAATAAAATTGTCAATATAATAATAATAATTAATAATTAATAACAATATATTAATAATAACATTTTCACCTTTCGTTTGCAAAAAAATTACAAATTAAAATTATAAATTAAATAAGTTACAAATGGCATTGTTAAAATGATGCTTTCCTCTCTTGATTATAAACATATTACGTATTGTGATTAATAAAAGCATCTATGGTCGCGTAGTATATCGAATTTTAATGATATCAGCAAATTAATTTAAGATATGAAGTAAACTAATCCTTGAAATGAGCTTGTCCGAACGTAAACACCTGCGAGTAGAATTAATGCCTCTATAAATTAATTATGCTACGTCTATTCTGGAAAGCGATGTTATCAGACATCATTAATATTATCCTATCTTAATACACTGTTAATAGTATACTGTGAAATGGATCTGACCTAAGTTTCCGCATATTTTTGGGAAATATGTCAAATACGAATTCACCTGTTGCAATGAAATTTTTGTTCCATTAAACAAAATCTTTTATTAAAATGAAATGATGAAAACTAATAATGCTTTTTAGTGCGATAGTTATGAAAACATTTTCTTTTATGGAAAAATATTAAGCAAAATTTACAAATATATATAGTGTTTCTCTCTTTCTTACGTCATTTAAAAATCGCTATCATTATCAAAACTATTACCATTTTTACTATCATTACATCTGTGAAAATATTCTTTAGATTGAGGCTATATTTTTGACTAATTGCTCAAAACTGAATTGAGAGTCTATAAAGCAAACATAAAATCATATAAATTTAATAATTATTCACGCAATAATGGTTTAGCGCATAAAAGACATGAATTGCTGTCCTCCGTCCTGTACGTTTGAAAAATGCAAGATGCCGACGACGTCTCCCGTTTAAAAAATAAAAAAACGTCTCCCGTCTTCAGCGTTTAAAAAATAAAAGACGCGGATTCACGTCTCTCATGAATGTCTTTAGTCTTATTCCTTTAGTCTTTATTTCTTCTATTGTTTTGTTATGATCTTATAATCTTATATTACTTTATAATCTTTAACTTTATAATCTTATATATTTTTTCTAATTTTCCTCTAAATCAATAGTTAATCAGTCCACTAATAAATTAATATACGTAACGTAATAATTTGAGAGAGAAAGAGAGAAAACCAGATCTCTCAAAGAATTTTTATGGACAGTGTAATAAATATTTCTAAGCGCCAATAAATAAATAAAGTGTGCTCGCGCAGACAAAAGAAAAACCAATACTGTTAGAAGATTTATGACAACGTACACTCTAGATCTCCAGAATCTTCATCTATCTACGGAATCATTATCTGTCAACGCTGACTTTACGTCGGTCATAAAGTTTGGATTAAAGGATTTTACGATTCAATCGTTACAACCGGAAATTTAACGTTCCAAAGTTTATGTCTCAGCTCTTAGAATACACAGTAAAACAATGATTGTCAGAATGATTGATTTTGATGATCGATCGAAACATTGAAGGGGAATTTGAGAAATAAGGAACGAGAATAGAAGCAAAAAGAACTTGGTACGTTTTTAATCGAAAGTTTTCATGCCCGTTTAATGTTTAGTATCTAGAAAGCATTTTCGCGCGAAAACAAAGTTACTCGATCGTTGAACAGCGCGTGACATAATTAACTTGGATAATTAAAGGTTCACTGTACCAAATAAAATTACGCTGCAGCAATCAAGTTCATCGTACAATATCGACATAATGACGTTACTTCCTTATTGAACCTCTTTAATCGTCATGCAACGATGCTTCGCGGAAGGCATTCTTCCGATTAAGCGTTCCTTCTTTCAAGGGAAAGCGGACAATAAATAATGCTCGTCTTTCTCTTTCCCATTTTTTCCAGTTAACCCGGCAAGCCACGGAGGGATAAAGAAATCGATATCCGAGAGATTGACTTGTGGAAGAGCGCGAAGTTTGCCACAACCGAGTAATCGTAAGTAAAATATTTATTTTAGTAAAATTCGATGAAGAAAGAATTTCTTTTGTGATGCGAAAAGTTATTTCACTTGGCACCAAACGACCAACAAAAAGTTCGCCGTTTTGTTACGTTAATAGGCTTTCAGATGTGAATCAGGACGGAGAATAAAATAATAGGGCGAGTTTTTCCTTCGATTTTGACGCAAACTTTCTTACTGGCATTTTACTTTATCATGGAACGACTGGAAAGCGACAGTATAAAATTTTTCAGATTTAAATTGCACAGCGGCTCGTTTGTATTTCTTCTACCTGTTTATTAAGTTGTAGCTTTCTCGAATCAGCTCACGCGGTTGGTGAAAATTTTTCGAGAAGAAAGAAAGATGATTAGAATTATCGAAGGAAGTTTATGGCCAAAACGTTCTCGTATCAGAGAAGCATCGTCCAAGAGTCCAACTTCCAGTTAACGCGTTGCTCGCAGAGAATTGCTTTCAGGTCGAAGATTATATTTAGCAACCTTTCAGAATCTTTGTCCGGACCTCTTGGGGACGTAAGTGTAACGCGCCGTGGCAAATTTTCAATTTATCCAGGAATTGCACCGAGCACAACGTCTCTATCCCTCGAGAAAAGTGGCTACGCCGAGTCGAATCGAAGATCCAATATGACATTCGGAACAAGCATATCTTCTTAACAATATAATTCTTGAAAATTTCTAGCAGAGATAAACCCAATTTGGCTTCATTTCCCCATAATTTCCTATGTTGTATGATTGTTATATTGTTTGTATTCAAAGAACAAAATTTCATCCTATGTGACTTTCTATTTATAAAATTTCCTCTCACGATTAATACTAGGCAGAGATAAAAAGTTTCACGAAACAGCAGAGGAACAATGAATCGCTCGCTTGTCAAATCGATTAACTCTATTTTCTGAATTTTTTTAAATTTTAGTGTCAAAAGCAGCTGGCTGATTCTTAACTTTTTATGTTCAAAGTAAATTTCCTTAATGATTAGATAATTAATATCACTGGTCACAAATGACCATGTTTTTTTTTCTTGGGCTGTGAATAATAAATAATTTACTTCAGATGACGATTTAATTAACTTCATGCTTTGATGAAAATCGTTGCAATAATTCAGTTCAAACGTTTTAATTAGTTGAGTAATTAGTTTTTTAATGTAATAGTGTATATTAAATAATAATGGCAAACTGTTGCCTTGTCATAGAGAAATGAAATTTCAAACAAAGTATGGCATCCCACTTCTTAATATAATTTAGCAAAAATGCATTGGATAAAATTAGAAAGATCGAAACTGTACGTCATACAATTCAAGTATAATTTTAACGGAAATACAGAATTTAATCCCATTAACATTAAAAAGTCTGTACCACTAGTTTTGAAAAATGTAGACAAACTTTCATTACATCCTAAAGACAGAACAGTAATAAAAGAAAAGAAAAGAGATGGATCTATTGAAATTCATTCCTCCTAATAAACATGATAATTATAGAAATTTAAGAACAAATCGACATGACGGGATCTTGAATGTAAGTAATAATAAAGTGATCATTATTATTTATGTAATTACACTAACAATAATAATTGTAATAATAATGGAACTATAATCATTAATTTTTTTTTTTTTAAATTTGTAATGAAAGATTTCTTTGAAGATTCAATTTGATAATATTATTTTCCTTGTATTTTCACTTGCCAATAATAATTACTAATTATACTAATAACAATTACTTTGAAGATATACTATCTTGTGCATTTTATTTCGATAAATGAAAGACTTGTAATAAGACATTCTACAATATTTCATTGAATTTATATTTTAAAGGGAATTTTAAAAAAGAATGTACACTAATTTTTTCCACTTTTTGTTTTGTAGAGCTGGCATGAGAGCGGCACTGATATATATCAATGTGTATGTAACACTTTCAGTCAATAAATATTCTCCCATTTAAAAATGTATTGGAAACAAACAAATGAAACTACATTAAATATTCTCCTATTTAAAAATGTATTGGAAACAAACAAATGAAACTGCATTCCTTCCGAGTGACTACTTCCCTCTCTCTTCGTTATACAAATGAAAAGCTACAGTAATAGGAGTTTTTGGTTGTCTAATTTTATTCAGAAATATAAATTAATTATCAAGTCAAGACTTATTACTCGTTGTTTCTCTCACTTTCGTGTAACTAAATTCGGATAATTATGCGTGGATTTTCATTGCAGAGTCACACTCTCTTTTGCAAAATAACAAAATACACGTATCTGTCTTATTTAATGATACAGTATGCAAAATCTGATATACAGAACTTGGCTTGCATAATCGCGTGTGTTTTCGATTTCTTTTACGTAATTGCGCGAGTTCCAAGATCGTTCAGAATGCAGCGATGTTAATCTGAATGTAATTACAATGTTATGTCATATAGCAGTGCAACATGACAACAATATATGTATAATGTGTTCGTTGAACGATTAAAATCAACGACGAATTGGCAGAGAATTCTACAATACATTGAATTAAATTCACCTTCTGATTCGAACGTAGCAGTGAGTACTACTTTCACATGATCTACGCTTTCAGCCTTTCTATGATCTTGCGTAATATATTCGAGGCACACGTGCAACTATGTACACCTGCCGATATATGTATATCAGCAGGTGTTCGTCTACGAATTTCCAATCGAATCTATCACCGGAAGAAGCGATTCCTCGGAGTGCATCTAGAGTCAGACAGAATGCCCGGTTCAAGAGCTTCCATCGCAGTGAAACACTCAGAATTTAGAATCTCTCTCTCTTTCTCTCACGTCCATTAATGTGCAAGTGCAATGCACGTTGCATAATTGCTGCAAACCGGTTCGTTTAGAAATCGCTTCTTGAAAAAATTATTATAAATTGACTTTCACGATTTTTTGAAAGCTTTATATTTACCCAGTCTGAGAAACAACGACATTGCCAATATGTTTATATAAATTTTATACTTATATAAAAATTGTGTGTTTCGTTTTAAGCATTTTCTTTTTGATACGCAGATATCACGTTAGAAATTATTAAACGATGATGTTGGAAACATCTAGTAAATGAAAATAGATTTCTGGGAATGTATTATATTCTTGAACTTGCCTTGAGTTGCCTTTGGCTTCAGAGTTGTAGGGCTGAAGGGAAAAATATATTTTTGAAATAGGTAAATAGAAATAAACATTTTTATTTTCTCGAATGATAGGTAGTTTAATAAATAATACATTTCTCTGAAATAATATTTACGTAAAGAAATATTTCAAATATATATTTTAATATTAACTCATATAAATATTACTGTGAAATAAGTATTTCATTGAAATATAAGATAATAGTTCAAACAGTAATAGATAATAATTGAAATAATAGTAATCACAAGTAAATAAGTTCGAGATTTTATATTGCAATAAATTTTTATTGAAACATAAAATTTTTATTGTATTTATAAATAATTTATATTTTATTTATAAATAATTTAATTTATAATTTTTATTTCATTTATAAATAATTTTTATTTTATTATAAATAATAATATATATTTATTTATAAATTTTTATTTTATTTATAATTATTTTATTTTCATTTATAAAAAATTTTATATAATATATTATTTATTATTATATATTACTTATTTATATATATTATATATTATTTATTTATATATATTACATATTGTTAACTCATTTTATTTGTTTCAAATAGAACACATTTTTCACACAAATTATATTTTAAACAATCTTTTATTCGGAAATCAATTTACAAACGTGATCTAAGAAAGTATTGAACGATATTTGGAGGATCTGTTTTGTTTCGAAACTCTTATTTTCCTACATTGTATTATAACAGTATTTATCATGATTTCAGTATTACACTATTTTCAAATAATACTCAAAAGTATCAAATGAAATAATATTTCCAAATAGTATTTGCTCATGGAAATAATTTCAATTTCAGCCCTGTAAATTTGTTTGAATCGTTAAATGCGAGCAGTTTTACGAGCACTGAAAGGCCTTGAACTCAAACGAAAACTGAAAGATCGAAACGAGCCGAATAGTCTCGTCGAGGTACCATTGATTTTATTTAAACGGCATTTCGTTTTCGTCCCGAGATCACGGGATTGTAACTTGCCTTGGAACTTGCACGCACAACTTGTTGTATTATAGTTAATATGCATCGCGTGCAAGGACGCGACGAGGTGCGAATTTCTATTTATAGTTGGAACAGGTTAACACTGACGTAATTCGCAGTTAGGGGAAAGTTACAAGTCAGAAGTTAATGCACCCTCTGAAAGCATCTTGTCGGTAGTTTTGGTTCATCGAACAGCGATAACCGAACATAACCGAACAATTCGAATATTTTGAAGTTTTCGAATTAAGAACGGACTTTTACTATTTTTAGCGGAAGTAGAACGACTCGATGAGCTTCCTTTCCCCCCGGTATTTACGTGATCACCGATCTTCCATTCGTTTTGCATAGTTTCTCGTTTTACTTAAGATCGACGGCCCAAGTCGTTGGTATGCAGAGGAGACGCCTCTTCCCGTAAGAATCTATTAAAGTTCGTCGTACCGAGCCAGGCCCCCTTTTTGAAACTTGCGAAAAATTCCGTACGAGCGTGTAGGTATTCACTGGACGTTCCTTCGTATTTGTTACGATTCATTCAAAGTGATCCTTCTTGCTCGAAAGAAGAATTTCAAGACAACGTCGAGCGTTTAATCTCTCTCGACGATCGATCGGCCTCGAATGCGTTTCAGTGGATCATCCCGATCGCCAAACTTTCGCTTTCTCCCGCTCTTTCCTTAATTGACATAACGTTATTTATTGAGTCTGAACTGGCCCGACGCAAAGATCGCAAACAGATCAAGCTTGAAAAACGAGTTTCTTCAGGAAAAATCGACGATGTTCGAAAGTTTAACGCCTTTCGGTCAAACACTCGAGTCTCAAGTTGGTTCAAGCGGAAATACAGTTGCATAATCCGTGATCCGGTGTTTTTGCGAAAACCGTTCTAGCATTGTCACGGTGAATTATGAATTATGAATTGTGCAAGCATCAACAATCTACTATGTACCTGTTTCTTTTTTTTTCTTTTTTTTTTTTGTTTGGACAATCATTGATGCAATACATTCTCGTATCGTACTTTGTTATAACCGTGACACGGCTTGCATAACGTTGCACCGAGCCTTGTTCAGCCGGAGCGATCGTTCCTTTCCTTTAATTTGTCGAAAGTAGGGCGGATGTAGCAGCATATTTGCGAGAACTTTTTTTCCCCGAGAAATCTATTTTTCCAGAAAATAGCTGGGTTTTGCACGTTGCAACAGGCTGAATGAGTTTTTCTGCGTTAAAAAGAAAAAAAAAAAAAAAGAGAAAAAAAAACACAGCTTGAAGCGATGGTAATTTCGTTCATAAAGAAAAAAAAAAAAAAAAAAAAAAAGAAAAAAAAACACAGCTTGCAGCGATGGTAATTTCGTTCATAAAGAAAGAAAATAAAGTGAGCCTTGCTCGTGCACAAACAAATATGCGCACGTGCGTCATAATCGATCATTAAACGTATTAAAACGGCCAGTAAACCTGTGATATCGTCCGGCTGCAGCTAAGCAAATTTACAAATTCGCGCAATTAAAAATACTATCTCCCATTCAACGACCTTAACGCTGCTTCTAGAGAGAAGAAAGTTAACGAGCTGCTAGATTACACACATGTGTCCAGCGTAGCCGCCGGGAGTTTTCATATTTTTTCGTAAAAATTCACTGGCGAAAATTTGTATCTTGCATCTGTCACAAGAAAATACTTAATGCAAAATAGAAAAAAATTAGATCTTGTCTAAATCTGTTGCAAGAAGATATTTAACGCGGAGCAAAAGTAAATCGGAGGAAAGGAAAATGCTCTTTCCACAAACTTGCATCTTGCAACTTGAAAAATTTATACGATGCGACGCGGGGGAAACATCGTTTCTCGCTGTTTCAATATTTAATATGAATAATAGCGTGGCAAGTCGAAACATACGGAATAAGTAGAACGTTGCTGAAAAGGCTGAAAGTCGTCGTTCTCGCCTCTTTGCCAATGCTGTTTAAAAGTAGGCACTTTCTTTTAATTAATATATAACTCTCGTTTCATCCTTTTTTCTTCTTTTTTTTTTTTTTTTTTTCACAATTTTATATTTGCGTG